>NC_081561.1:148653420-148658571 GCF_022355385.1 Mustela nigripes | reverse complement strand
GGTGGTGATGGTTGTGATGGTGATGGTTATGGTGAAGGTCGTTGTGGTGGTGGTGATGGTGGTGATGATGGTGATGATGATGATGGTGGTGGTCGTTATGGCGATGGTGATAGTGATGATGGTAATGGTGGTGGTGACGATGGTCATGATGGTGATGGTAATGGTGATGGTGGTGGTGATGGTGGTGATGGTGATGGTGATGTTGGTGGTGATGGTGGTGATGGTGATGTGGGGGAAATCATGGCAGTATATATGTGTTCCATACTGTGGGACAACAACTTTATTATAGTTTTATTTTGATTTCTTTAATAATGAATCACAGAAGGCATTCACTGCCACCCACCTTATCCTAGTGCCATATCACAAAGCATTCGTTCCAGTAAGATTCTTGTTAATATGTATGTTTGTGTGAGTGTATGTATGTCGCTCTGACTGGCTGCACGCGAGTGAGGCTCAGTGCTCACGGATCACTGTGCTGAGGTCCTCGTGCTACAGATTCAGGTACTCCATGACACTGTGCTCATCTACAAAGCACAGACTCATGTGCCCTATTCTCACAGGCCGTTGTGACGACTGCGTGAATGAACACGGGTGCAGTGTCTGTGCGGACGTCCTCCCAGTTCTCAGCCGACCTCCACGAGCATGAGTGCTGTTCAGTTCCTGGTACCCTTGCTCCTCTGTCTTAGGTGCCTCTGACTCACCAGCCACAACCCTGTCAGTGATGTTTTTTAATAAAAAATTAATTCTGCAAAACTCGTCCAGGATACTGTCCAAATTCCTTAATAGGACCTGATCTGAATCTTGCCAAACCTCCAGCCTGTTTCTCCTTTTAGAGTATCGCATGGTGACCTCGGTTTGCTTCACAAATCCCGCTTGTCTGGCTTTGTGTGTTTAAGGAATTCTATAGGAATGCCCCAGTTGGAAGAGCCAGCAGATCATGAAAGGGCTCATTTAATCCGTATTCATTTATGCAAAAATTGAGCTCAGTCACTGTCCAGATGCACACGCTGTGAAAATGAAAACCTTGCCTCTAGAGAAGGGCTTCCAAAAAGATGGCTCTTCAGGGTTTGCTAAGGCTGGCTGCCTGCACACTCCTTCTTGCACAGAACTCGAGCGGTTCCTGCTTTCTGGACTTGTCCTGTGCTCAGAGGGGAGGGAAGCGCTCTCATGAGCCCTGGAATAATGGCCTTCCACATCCGACTTCCCTCTTTATGGACCACATGTCCCAGGTGCAACAGCATCTGCTTCCCCCATAAGACATTTTATATGTCAGCTGCTCCTCGAGAAGGAGACCGTGCAGAGGTGTTGACGTCAGAAACATGACCATAAAGCGGAAAGGACTTGCAGTTGATGGTGGGAACACAAGGACTGCCGTCATAGCTCTACTCTGGCTCGACTCCCTTGTGACAGTGTAACCAGCTCCCTTCTACCGAGTTGAGGTAAAGTGGTCAGAAGCCAGGCATAAGTCGACTCTAGGCCTGGTGCATTCTGGGAAAACAGCATGTGCCAGAAGAGTTGGTTCACTTCACAATAAAGAGTGATGTCAATAAATGACAAGAAAAAGAGCAGAGGGTCACTGGGAACAGGGATATGCACAGGAATCTACTTGTCTGACACCTATTTTATTCCTCCCTTTGCCTCAAAAATAATTTCTCCATTAGAGAAATTACAAATGTGGTTATTCCCTTGCATTTGAATAAACAAATTTACCCCATATAAATAACAAGTGGTTATTACAAATATTGACTTCAACAGGACTTCTGAGTGCCCATCAAAGGATGCTACCAACAGTGGTCTTTTATAGCAGAAGATGCATGTTTTTCTGGAGATTAGGAAAAAAAATCAGAAATCTAGGACTTCCTGAATTTAAGGAGTCTCTGATGACAATGCCATTCTGTGTCGGATCCTGAGATGTCCGGCTCTGAGCAGAGAGAGGTGCCTCATTTCCCTGCTGGAAACAGGGCATCACACGCTGCAAAGATGTTCCTTAATTTAAAAAGCAAAAGTGCAGAGAAAAGACAGGATGAGAACCCAGTTTTAAAACTAGTCTGCTGGGAATCAGTCTCAAAAAAAGCATCTCAGGCATTTCTAGAAGTTACCTAACAACCAAGGAACAGTCCATTTATCCTTTTCTGTCAGAGGGAGAAACCATTGATTTTTCTGAAAAGTTGTTCTTGATTTGACAAGTCAGGAGAGAGCTAAGAATAAAATTAAATCATCATGTCAGGGAAAACATTCTAGAGGTTTCCACGGCCTGCTGTTATTCATTACAAAAGAGGTTTTGAAAGTTTCCTACCCTCGCTGGCCATCGGGGAGCGTCCAAGTAGCCTGACACAGGGCTTATGTATCTGAGGACTGTGGTCTCGGTTTGTCCACTGAAATTCTTAAAGAATTAAGTTATCAGGAAGAATGTAGCTCCGTTTCTACCATCAGCCATGCCATTTTCATTAGTTGGGCCTGAATTCTAAAAGTAATCACCCTGTGTGCTGGCTAATCTCCAGCTTTGACCGGATTCTGCCTGTGTCCATTCCCTTCGCGACGGCTCAGAGAGAAGCGATTTTTCACTCTGACCCCTCAGCCCTGTTCCGTGTCAGCGCCACGACGCTCCCCGGAGAGTCCTGACTCCAGCAGTACTGCTCGGGCAAGGGCGAAGTGTTCCTGACCTTGGCCCAGAACCTGGAACAGAGCTTTTAAGGAGGATTCCATGACATTTTCAGGCATTAAGGGGAAATTTTATCATGCACCAACTTATCTCCTTAATTTTCCTAATTGTGTATAATGTTGCTGTCTTGTTTAAGAGCATCAGTCGGGGAACCATAAAACTGAGATCTTGGCTCCCAGAGTTTAGAGACTTTGGCCTAAGTGTCTCTGTGTCCCCAGACTCCAGCCCGGGGCCATCTGCACAACAGGATTGCCACCCACAAACATTGCTCACAAAGCTAGCAAAGAAAGGAATTCTCAGTTATAACAACACTATAAAACAGAGAAGGCCCAGCATCGTTTTGGGGCTCTGACTGTTCTGGGTTTAAAAACAGGAGAGCCAGGAGGATGCGGAGAAGAGCGTGGAAGACGTGGCGAAGGACCGTGTGGGAGACAGCTGAGTCGACGGCGCCCGCATGGCTTCCCTGCCAAAGAGGGACTGACAGGAGCCCACGGCAGCCCCTTTGTTCCAGGCCCGCATGCCTGGCGCCCCTGAACCCGGCCTCGCCGAGCCCAAAGCCCGTCTAGGAAGCAAGACTCGTGGGAAGAATGATCAGGATGCACTCAGGAAGGGGGAGTGGGGCCGAGCCCTGGTGGCCGGCCGTTCCCACGACGGGACTCAAGATGCAGAGCACAGAATATTCCGGCTGCAGCTGCGGTACCAGGATTCTCCAGCCACGGCCGATGCCGGGTCTTACCGCGGACGGGTCACGGGGATGGCCTGGCGGCAGACACGGGCACTGAGACCCTCCCTGGGCCCGTGTCACGCCCCATAGCAGATTACTGAAAGGAGCGCGTCAGAGCAGCTCTGTGATCAGGTCCTGGCAGAGGCCAGATAAATCCGACGAGCTACGAGGGACGCCAATGTTAATAAAAGTGAGTCGTAAGCCAGTTAAAACGGATTTGTTTTTTCCAGGGTACCCTACACTTGGAAGGTATTTAAAGTGGTTGTTTGGGACAAAACTGCTTATCATAGGACAGCAGTAGAATTTAAACTACTTAATGGTGTTTGAGAACAGAGTGTGCTCCCCACCCCCTCCAGCTGTCTCTAAAACAGAGCTCATGCCATGAGTCAACCCGGCGGACGCTGTCCCGTGACAAGTGCGCATCTAACCCTACTCCCTCCCCCTTCTGCAGAATCCGGCTTTCAACGGAGCAGAAGCCGAACGGACCAGGAGTGTGTGTACTAGTGTCATTGATGGGACTCCCCACCATTTTAAAGAACTTGTTTAAACTGGGCTAAAGCTCAGATTCCTCCCGGAAGGAGCAGGGGAGCCAAGCCGCGGGCGTCTGCGTGAGCAGGTGTGCCCTGAGCGTTCCCACGGCGGCAGGGGCAGGTGCGCCAGCTCTCGGGGCTCGGCTGCAGCGGCAAACCTAGATGTTCTTAAATGAAGGCACTTACTGTGTGATCATGCTGGGGAGCGAGGAGTCAGCTCAGACACTGCGCTTTAGAAGTTTAAAACTTCTAAAGTTTTCTGGTAGACAACCCTGAACTGTGTCCACGTCTTCACTCCCTCAGTGTGGTCTCCCGAACTCACTGCTGCCACTGTCACTCCTGACTCTGGCTCCTCAGGACCCGACGCGGGATAAGGCGTATCCACACGGGTCACACCCAGTGCCCTGGCAGGGCCCAGCGCGAACCTGAGAATGTGGGGCCCTGTCTTCGAAGCCCACGCTGGAGCGTGAGTTGGCGGCAGCGGGCGCTTAAACTAGGGCAGACGGGGATGGCGGCCAGGCTGCGCCCAAGAGGCTGGACTTGCTGCTCTTGAAACTCCCGCATACATACTCACGTCCCGACTGGGGATGCTGGGAAACTGTCCGTCTTTTCAGATGGGAGACACAGATGTCAGATGACCTGCTCCCTGAGGAACCACATTTTCCTGACAGCCACAGTGTGGACACCAGGGATGGCCAGCCCCTATGACATAGCGGAGGGCAGCCCCTCGATGTCATGTGCCGGCTTCAGGACACATGGGCCTCCATTTCTGGAGCAGAGGCTTCGGTAGGATGGAGACACAGGGCTCTTGGTGGAGAGCAGAGGGAAGGACCTCGCCTCTGGGACATGCGGGCGTCTTCGACGTCTCTGCGTAGCAAGGGGCCCCGTCCCCAGCAGCAGCGCAGGGCAGGCCCATGTCCTCCGTGCCCCCACAGCAGCTGGGTGACCCAGGGACAGGAGCCCCACAGGGAGGCCACTCGGAGGCCTGACCAGGGAAGAGAGCTGAGGGCCGCGCATGAGACGTGGGGGACATGCCGTGGAAAGCAAGGGGACACATCCAGGTAGCTGTGAGGCTCGCGACAAGAGTGATCGTGGCTTCTGACCCACGCGTCCTAAATGTCACCTGGAAGGACGGGAAGACCACGGCCTCCTCGGCCTCCCGCACGGCCTGACTGCGCGCTTGCCTCCCGCACGGCCTGACTGCGCGCTTGCCTCCCGCACGGCCTGACTGCGCG
>NC_081561.1:148618322-148653410 GCF_022355385.1 Mustela nigripes | reverse complement strand
TTTGCCTCCCGCACGGCCTGACTGCGCGTTTGCCTCCCGCACGGCCTGACTGTGTGTTTGCGCACAGGTCTGCACGAGCTAGACCTCTCCAGGTGCTGCGGGCGCGGCCGGGCACCCAGGAAGCCCCTTTGCACCTTCCGTGCCTTAGCTGAGGAGGGACCTTAACGCTCACATTTTCTCACTCCTCTGTGGACGTATTAACAAGCGGAGGACGCGCCCGGCACCTCCTTACAAGTAACTTCAAATTTCCAGCTGACCTTTGTGAGTCTTTCCTCTGCGTGTTAAGACTGAAAAAAAAAAAAAAAAAAAGCCTTTGCTTCCTTAACTTGTCTTTATGTGTTCTTATTGTACTGCGAATGAGTAATTCCCACAATTTTCCACCACGCCTCCTCCAGTTTCTCCTCGTGCTCTTGAAAATGGAGAGAAAATATCCACTGAACTAAACAACTGTTCTAATAAAAATCTCACTGAGACTTCTGCCAAGGGCAGCGCAGTCAGGACCAGAGTCTTCGCCTCACACATGCCTCCCGCCACGTCCCGCATCCCGTCTGATTTCCTGCGGAACAGCCCGAGCGGCCCACGGTACACACGCCTGCGAGACTTCATGGAAGTGTCGCTTTCAGGAAACACCAGCCTGTGAAGCCATCATCCCTAACCAGAGGCGATATGCCGACGGCGAGATGAGCAGAAGGAGACACGTGTCCTGCTGCCCGGCGTTGGCGGGCAGCGGGCTCGCCAGCGGACATGGAGGCCACGCAGGCCACACAGGCCACAGGCCACACTCGCCGAGCAGGAGCTCCTAAAACAAGTGAGTTTTGCTTTGGGAACGCTCAAAACCACATAAATTAATAGTGATGTTTTCTTTATACCGTTGAGACTCAGAGCAGATCTCGCCGGGACACTCTGCTTTCAGGTAACAGACAAAGCTGAACTAAGTAAACGTCTCGCTGAGGACACGTCCCCGTGTCCTCTGGACCTTGTGAGTAACTCCCTGAGCACATCCGCGAGCCGGACGCAGCGTCGCCTCAGGCCCTTCCCCCGACCCCCGACCCTTGTCCCGGGATCCCCACCTCACCGAGCATTTAGGATGGAAACCACGTGTGATTTTCACTGAGTTCTCACTCACGGCGCTCTCTCCTACACTGGATTTAAGGCCCATGTCTTCATCATACATCCTACAAAATGCAATTTGTTTTTAAAGATTTAATAACCCTATTTGCCCACAGTTTCATTTCACATTTAACCCTCAAGCTCACTGGTCAGAAGCCAAATACAGCAGCTCTAGTCTCTCTCCCACGTGTTGGGACTCAGTCTCCAGCACAGCCAGAAATGCAAACTCAGACTTCGCTCCTGAGGTGACAAGCACGGATGGCTCGCCGTGAGGCCACCAGACAGCTCTCTACAGAACGACAAGGTCCTGTCTCCCACACAGCGCCCCGCTCTGTCCCGACCCAGGCTCTCGGCAGCCGCGTGGCAGAAAGCCCCCCGAGCAGCGACTGAGCATGGACGGAGCTGGGCAGACGAGCCTCCACAGACACGGGACCCCAAGCTCGCCACGTACATATGGGTGGAGGGCTGTTGTCCAAAATCAGACTGTTTCAGCTGAAATTGGGGAGACACAGGTCTCTGAATTCAGTATTTGATCCAACAGAAAATCATAGAATTTGATGTTTTTAATGGGTGAACTGTTGACATCTCCTATTATCTTTGAAAGAGCCTTGAAGGCTGTGGGGTCCCTGTGGGAGAGAAGTGAACCCGGGGGTCTCCTGGGGTCCTGCAGCCCCTGCGCAGGTGCGAGGCCCAGGGTCCGGCTGCCACCCCGCTCGTGGAGTACAGCCACCACAGCTCTGTGCTCGCTTCGGGGGGCGGGCATGATGCCGCCGGTCGGCACATCTCCCCGCTCGCCGCGTCAGAGTCAGCGTCCGTCGCAAGCACTAGCCCAGAACTGCCGACTACACTCCCTCTGCCGGGCTTTTCATCCCCGAGACTGACTTATTTGTGCTGGAATTCTGTGCCGCTCCCCGCTCCCCTTTATCCACTTCCCCGTCCCCACTCACCCCTGCTCTGCGGGTGCGGGCGAGGAGGGCCATCTCTGTCCCGATGGCCCAACGATCCCCCCTACCCTGTCTGGGCTGAGGGGGGCGGCATCCCAGCCCTGGGGACATGTCCTCACCACCTGCTCGCGACTCCACCGGCCGACAACGCCCCCACACTCCTCCGTGGGACGAGCAGCTGCTCCCACAGTCCAAGCGATCAGTCCCATCTTTAAATCAAGGGCCCGTCTGGTATTTAATGGGCTCGAGTCACCGTGAAAAGAGCTTCTAGCAAGCCCACCCCGGCGAGGAGGAAACAGAGAACCGACTCTGGTCACGGCGCCTTTTACTAACGAACAATGCCAGACTGGACGCCCGGAGACGGACCGGCTCTCGTAGCGAGCGTGCGAACCCCACAGCCCGAGCCAGAAGTGGTGGGGTCCGTCCTATGTCTGTCCTCCCAAAAAGGAAACCGCGCAGAGTCGTGGACCCGTGGAGCCGAAGGCGCAACACAACTGAGACCAGCTACAAACAGCAGGCGCCCACTGAAGGCTCTCGGTGCGCCGAGCCCCTGCCGGAGCCATCATTTCCTGGGAAGAAAAACCCTGCGCACCCCTGACGAGGCCTGACATCAGAGGCGAGAGATCACACCAGGCGACGGAGGGAGGGAACTCGCTCGGCCGAGAGCGTCCGGGAGCAGTTCAGCCGTCCCCGAGCTCCTTCCAAGGGTTACACACCATGAATACAAAAGGTGCTTTAGTAGGAATCTGCACGGGTCTGTGGGTGCTCCTCCGCCGGCTCTCTCCTCTCTCCCTGTCCCAGGATGCAGGAAGGAGCCGACCCGTCAGACGCAGAGCGCACCGACCACACAGAGAGAAGCACGGTGCAAAAAACCTCTAAAATAAAAAATCACAGGCTCCTTGAGCCTGCGTCAGAAGGAAGTCGCTGGGGAGACCCACGCCGGAGACGGCCCTGCACACGCACGTCGCAGCAGCCGCAAAGGGCGACGGGTAGAGTCATCTTCAGGGAGGAAAGCGGCCCCCACCCCCCACCCCGTCTTAGCTACTCCCGCTCCCACCGTGGCTGAACAGATGGAGGCGGGCCTGCGTGCTATTCTAGTTGTTTCTATCCGCGCTCACACACAAGAAAACACCTTTACTCAGATTTTAAAACCCTCTTTACCGACACAAGCGCAAATACAGCAAGAACCACACTGTTCTAAGCAGAGTTTATCCGGACTTGCTCTAAGACCGGGATCAAACATGTGCTCTGAGCTAAGACAGAGAACAGTTTGCATGGTCTCTAAGGCCTTGGTTAAACGCACCCAATCTGGAGATATTTAAAAGAAAAAAGAGAACCAAAAGGACATAAATAGTGAGTAGCTTTGAAGCATCTTACACGTCATCAAATTCACGCCACGAGGTCAGAGCTGTGTCTGTAAACTCCTGATCTCATGCCATGAGCTGAACTGTGGGACCCTCGCCTGCCAGGTCGCCGTGTCCATGCTGCCACTCTTAACCCCGCGTACGTTCCCAGAGGGACGCAGTGTCCGCCAAAGGCTTTAGGTTTAAGTACTGAAGTCGTCATTTCTGGCGTATCATAAACACGTACGTGCTTTTTGATGAAAGACAGTATCCATTAAACATCTTCTGTGAACATATTTTTAATAATTGTAAGATGAAACTCACTGCCTCTGTTTAATTTGAAATACTTCTTTGTAATTAAATTCACTTGATGCAAAGACGGAGTTCATGTTTTATTCAAACCTAAACTTCAGCTTCTTGAATGGTTGATTCAATTCAAAAGGAATGCCCGAAGATGACATTTGAGTTACTGCTTTCTTCTGGGAAAACAAGTAAAGGACCCCTTTGGTTCAGAAGTTCTGATTTTAAGGGACAGTGTTTGCTTCTCTGGAAGGCCGGCTCTGGGACTGGCCCTTGAGCGTCACCCGCTGCAGGAGAAGCAGACGCGCACGTGCCCGAGGCGTGCTCCCTGGGGTCCCGCGCATCTGCCGACCGCGGGCCCCTGGGGAGGAGGGTCCCTGGCCAACGGCTCCGAGGCCCCCACGCATGCCCGGTGGGAACAGAGCTGCAGAAATTCTTTCTCATTCTAAACCTGCCAGAAAGCTCATGGTGCCAGCAGACGGCTCTACTCACCTTGGAGCTGGCGGCCTTTGTACAAATCCCTCGTTCTGGCGGGGTGAGCCCGGGCCGTGTTGTCGCATTTTGGCTGTTCGTACCTGCGGAGCGGGGGAGAGCAGGAAAACGGCTTTGACACTCGGAAGACGATGGTGTCTTCTGTTTCTCAGGTGCTCAAGCACAGACACCGACCTCCGCCCACAGCACATCTGTGGCATCGACCTCTCCTGATGTATGACCGCTTATGACCTTTGTGACAATTTGCCATCATCAGTTCATTTTTCAGTCGGTAGGAAGGAGCACAGGGCTCTGCATCCTCCTCCAGTTTCTGGAACAAATCTCGCACGGGGGCTGCCGAACGCCACTACCTCCTCGCCACCACCTGTTCCAGGGTTGGACATGGTTCAGAGGGGACAGGCTGGGGGAGAGGAGTCCGCGGGTGTGGCCCGGGAAAGAAGGAAAAGTCACAAAAAGAACCACAGAAGTTTACATTTACGTATGACTGGAAGACCAGCTACATCTTAATCCGATTCAGGAAGCTACAAAAGGTTGTCCCTGTGCTAATAGGAAGGGAGGGGAGGGAAAGTGAGGGGAGAGAGAGAAGGAGAGAGACAGAGAGAGACGAGAGAGACAGAGACAGAGACAGAGAGAGACGAGAGAGACAGAGAGAGAGACAGAGAGAGAAGGAGAGAGACAGAGAGAGAGACAGAGAGAGACAGAAAGAGAGAGAGACAGAGAGAGAGAGAGACAGAGAGAGACAGAGAGAGAGCGCACCACGGGGCACCTGCAGCGAGTGAACGGAAACTGCCGAGAAGTCCTGCCAGGTGGGTCCTGACGTGGGAGCAGCAGGCGGGGGTGCTGCTGACCCTGCCCCCGAGAGGGCGCATCGTGGTGATTCCGGAGCTGAGGAATGCAGCTGGCGGGCTTCCCACGCAGGCGCAGGGCAGCAGCTGGCCCCGGTCTCCAGGGGGTGCTTGTGGGCCGCTCTTCAGGGACGCCCGTGGTCTGGGCATGGGTACCACAGACGGGGGAGCCCGGGGTCCGGGGGAGAACCCCCGGCCACTGGGGACACTGAGAGAGAACCCGCTGCCCCCCATACCTCATGGAGCTAAAGGGTGGACAGTGTGTGCCAGTGGGCAGGGGTGCGGGGGGAGGTCCCGGACTGAAGGTTGCTGACTTCCAGAAAGTAAGCGGATTCCCGGCTTCTCACCATCCATTCGGCCCCATGTTCCTCTCTCGCTCCCCTAGAAAGGGAGCTCACACTTACTTCATAGTGGTCCAGATTCTTATTTTTTCTTACTTCTTGTTTTCCCATCAGAGGAAATAAAAGAGAATGAAGTGTCTCCCCGAGGGACACATTTTAAGTGTCCTTCCCTTGGTGGCCAGTCCCGCAGGGCCGAGCGGGTGTGGCTGAAACCAAGGCACCCCTCCCGGCCCTCCCACCCCGAATGGCCTCTTTGATGATAGAGACTGTGACACCCACTCCCGCGAAGGTAATATGTCTTTATGAAGTGTGGTTTTTGAAATTAAAGAGTCCCTGACACACTCAGCGAGTAGTTAAGCGATCACATTTTAACCAACAGCCATTAGCTCATGTTCTTGGGAAATGCGGTGGGGTTCCTTACAGACGGCAGAGGAGCCACAGCCGTGAGAATGCAAGCAAGGGGAGGGGGACCCACGTCTCAGCCCGGGGGACTCCTGTCCCTCCCGGCACCATAGCAGGGAGATGAGAGCCGGACTTTGCCAAGAGGAACTGAGCAGAAGCAGCCAGCCCGTGAGGTCGCCCTGTTTTCACAGACACGCGTCAATCTGGAGAACTCCCCGTTCCAGGCTGTGGGTCAGTGTCTGGGGAGCTGGAATAGGCTGGAATAGCTGAACTGACACCTGCATTAGAAGTGACGTCGTCACAGCTGACGGCCCGTCAAAGAGGAGCCGTGAAAAGACAAGCAAGTGTTCCAGCTTCTGATGGATGAGCTGGAAACTCAGGGCCCGGCCGTTCCTGGGGACATCCTGCTCCTAGGAATACCCGAGCGCACCTCGGGGACGCTCACGGCTGCTCTGTCGGGTTAGAAGCTGAACGGGTAATAGGAACTCTGTGCAGAGCCTCCGGAGTGCCGGAAGTCAGTGCCGGCGTCTTCACAAGGGCCGTAAGAGACCACACTGTTTCCAAACCCCCGTTCTGATCTCGAACTCTGCAGCGACCCAGCAGCTAGCCACCCTGGTCATTCTGGTTTTGTTCCCAATTTGTCCTGGACGTGTCTTAAGAATCCTAGCATTTTGCTGATATAAAAAAAAGTATATTTAAATGAAAGCATCCTGCCTCTTTTACAGAATATTGGGAAGTGCCTTGACCTGCAGAACTGGCAATCTCCAGAAATAGAATTAATGCCTTTGAAGTCTCGAAAAAAAAATCAAATTCTGGGTTGACATCCATCACATTCTTTTCGATAGTGTTGAGCTTATTTGTATATAAAAAAAAAATGAACTTGTCTTCGTTCCCCATCCGCTTGGCCATCAGAGAGCAGGCTTTCTGCCAGGGAGAGACGTGATTCCACGCTCCGTGCACTCGGCCACTGAGAGAGTCGGTTCCTGAGGCTGGGACGGGGGCGACGTAGGAAGGGCCCGGAGCCAGCGGCGATGGGTGGGCCTGTCCTCAGCTGTGACGCTGTGGAAGGGGAGCCTGCCCGCCCTGGGAGCTGATGCGCTCGCCGGCAGTCCGCCCGCCGCGCTCCGTCCGACGCCCGTGCCCGCTCTCCCCACCCCGCGGCAGTGGCCAGGCCGGAAGCTGCCCCTCGCAGCCCAGATCCTGTCCTGCCGCCCATGCTGTGGGCTCGGGCAGCTGCCTGGGCTCCAGCCCACAGGCAATCTGCACGTGTAGCTCAAATGTCAGTTCTGACACCGAAAAGGCAGGAGGACCGGGAAGCGCTTCTGCACCTGGACCAACTCACGCTTCCACCCAGATGATCACCCCTAGACGATCAGATTAGAAGCCCTGTGAGAAGGAGGCAGCCGTCTGCCCTGGCAGGCAAACCACGTGGGCTTGTCGTCCTCAGCACAGCCTACAACAGAACCCATGCGCTTTAGCGTTCTTGCTTGGGGACACGAGGAAAAGGAAGCTGGCTTACGACAATGCTTCTTATGTGTATGGCTTCTTTCTGTCCCGGATTTTTAAATCGTTCTTCCCCATCAGTCAATACAAATGGGAAAGATAACTGAGGGTGAAAACCCGAATCGTCTACCCCAACGTTAACACAAATCCATGAAGCTTCTCCCTGGAACGGATTATTTCAGAAAATCAAAAGAAAGGAGACCGAACACGACTGGGCATTTACACAGGAACGCGGAGGACCTCCCGATGATGCTGGTCCGTCACCGAGGGAACCCGGTGCTGGCTGGGCTGCGGACGCTGGCCAGCAGCTTACCAGATGTCCCTTAATATTGGTAATTTGGACTGATTTCCCAACACCCACGCCCCCCTAGAGATCAGTTTAAACTAATTTTTCCTGCTGGTGACGGGCTTAGCCATGGTCGCTTGATCCAATTCTGGCCAACAATTCATGCATTAAATTCACTAGGGGCCTCGGAGGGAGGGTGGGTTGGCTTCCTAAGAAAGACAGAGACGGGCGGTGCATCTCCTGAATGCTGCAGTGTCTGGATGAGATGCTCAGATCCTGGCGGCCACTTGGCACCATGAGAAGAGTCCAAGGGCAAAGACAACTGTGTCCTCACCGACATCACCAGATCACAGCGTCAACCGTGTCCTCACCGACATCACCGGATCACAGCGTCAACCGAAACGGAGCTTTCTCCACCTCTGTAATTCTTACCTGAGGTGAAGCAGCCTCTTGTTTATGCCTACTTGTCAGAGTTACCACTGTTAGACATGAAAAATGTCCTAATTGATACACCTTGGCTTTGGATCCAAACAACTGGGTTCCGGCTCCAGGACCTCCACTGTGCCAGGCAGCGCTCACTCCCTCCGTCTGGACTGCGCCCCTGCATACATCTGTCAGATCAACCCCCAGGATCTTCAGGACTTGACTCCAACATCCGCTTTCCAGGGTGGATCCCCTGCCATTCAGGTCAAGTTGAAGCCCCCCATCCCACCCCCACACACCCTCTCCTCTTCCTGGTTCATTCTCCTCCAGAGCAGTGGGCATTCGCCAGCACATTTCCTGATACTCAGGGCAACTACTTCTCTGCTTTGCCTAAAGTCCATCTCCTTCCATTGGAACAGAAGCCCTGTGGGAGCATGGGTTTTGTGCATTTTGTTTCTGGTACATTCCTCACCCCTAGAACAGCATGCATGACACTGAGGGCACTGGGAGGTGGCTTGTCCCAGGTCTGGTGCCAAATGATGGGAACCCTCCTCCAGGAACAGTAGACCTGGTCTGGGGGTGACAGGCTGAGCATCCAGTGAGGGGAGACCCCCAGAAAGCCTATGGGGAAGGCTTTCCTTGCCGTCAGAAGGAAGCCCCAACTCTGTTAGATGATGCTTCTAGAAACTCTGTCAGGGATAAATCACAAAGCAATCCCGTACGTAAAGGTGTCCAAGCAGAGAGAACAACAGCAGCAACAGATGCTTATTAAAGCCCTTGAACTGTTGAGACAGTCCGAACTGCCCTTCACCTTTGAGGGTGCGAGCTGCTGAGATTGGATGCCGTTGGGATGTGAGGTCTCCCTCGTGCCGCCGCAGGAGTGCTGCTTGCTCCTTCCCTGATACTCCCCAAGCAGGAGAGAAAGTCCCCGCGGGAGGAGACCTGCTCGCTGGGTCAGTGCTCCTTCCCCAGCCGCGGGATAGTGATGGGCTCTCGTGGACCATCCGCATTTGGGATGGATGAACGGAAGGTAGGAAGGAAGGGAGGGGGAGGGCTGGTGGGAGGACGGACGGACGGATGGACGGACAGACACGTAAAAGGCTGCATGGGAATATGAAGAGATGGAGCGTTTCTTCCTCGAAGTAACTCATGGCCATACTTGAGAAATTGGGGGAATAATTTAGGAAGTGTCAACATGCCTGTGTCTAGGTCCTAGAAAAGAAACCAGTGGCTAAATTTGATAGCTTTTGAGAAGAATATTTTTGTACATTTGTAATTGTTTTTATATAAATCTATGGACATTCGAGATCACTTCATATAACAAAGAATGGCAAACACATCTTCACTCGTGTTTTTACAAATTCCGTGAGTCGTTTGTGTGATTCGGGTCACACAACCGTTTGCCCAAACTCATGGAGCAGGAGTGAGCCCCGTTTCTGTATCTCAGAGCCCGGCGCAGCGCGTGCTGCTCTGGCCTTTAGCACATCGTCTTTGCTTTTGTACTATAGACAGCCCTTCTGGGAGATCAGTTCTTTCAGCCTGGGAAATGCTTGGCTCCCTTTGCCAAAACCAGAAGCCCATGGAAGCTTCCAGTGCTACCTGAGTGCCCATCACGCCAGATCCCAGAGCCGGTTTCCATAGTCCCAGCCTGCGTCCATATCGACAGAAGCAAACATGGCGTAAAGAGCTCAGCCTCCATAACCACTTGCTGCCGTTCACACAGGCAGCTCCTGGTGGCCGTCCCAGAGATGGTTTCCTCCGGCTTCTGACGGCCAGAGCCATCGGTTTCTGCAGGCTGCCTAGACAGGGAAGCGAGTGCATGGCGGGAACAGTCGGGCAACCAAGTGAAGTCTGGCCGCCAGGCATCCACGTTGGAGGCACCCATGGGGGTTTGCCCCCCCATCTCCTCCCTCCCTCGGCCCATGGGCACAGCTTTACCTGGTAGACGTTCCGGGGATGGGGCGTCCGGTGTCCACCAGGACACACCAGCAGTAGCCAGTTGAGGGGTGGCACTGCACCGGCTTGTAGAGGCCGCCGTGGGCGCACTCGGGGATCACCACATTGTCGCTCTCGGGCCGCCTGGCCTCCTCCAGAGCTGACTGCTGCTCCTGGTCACACGAGGACACTAGGGGAAGAAAGACAGGGGTGTGAGCGTACAGCACGGGGCAGCCCCGCGCGGAGTCCCTGAGGGTGCCCGGAGAGCCGCCAAGACCTGAGAAGGAAGGGGCTGGGGCTGGTCCGTCGGAGCGGCAGACACATCAGGAGAGAGTTGCGGCACGGCGGGCCCACGTGCCCCGGGACCTCTCCTGTTAGGGGCGGACGGTTCCGGACACACAACAGGACTGCGGGAAAAGCTGGACATCAGCCGGTGCCAGGTTTACGTCTGGGATGTAAGCACCAAGGCCATTTGTAAGTATTTTCTAACATTTTTTTACAATCTGTGCTGGACCTAGAATCATGTTCTACTTCTTTCAATATTGTCACCACTTTTATTTGCTGAAGCAAAGGGAGTGAACATCCATGTGCCTGGCTTATTTGCGAGCACAGTGGAACCCTGTCTCAGCCCACAATGAGCCCAGGGCCACTCGGCAGAATGCGTGTACGCAGAACAATGAATCCTAGAAATGACAGTGGAAACGCCTGCTGTTAACCACGAGAGAGACACAGTGTAACAGTAACAGTTACACTGTGTAACAGTGTAACCCTGACTCTCATGGAACAAAACAGTTGCTGTTTAGAGTTTTCCTCTGCTTGAACTGCCCTCGGTCATTTCATGGCTTTTCTAAGTTAGCCACTGGGTAGATGAGAAAACAGAGGAATGCACAAGTCACACAGGGAATGCCACGCAGCTAGAAAGGGGCCACCCCAGAGCGCAGATCCAGACCGACAGACTCCGAAGCCTGTGGTCTGATCGCGCGGCCAGCCTGTGCCCCACGGACTCTGGGCAGATGGGGATCTCATGCCATCTGTGCACACTGGTTTAAATAAGCCAACTGCAAAACTCTATGGGGCTCCTCAAAAGTTAAATACAGAACTACCCAGCCCAGCAACTGCCCTTCTCGGTGTTTACCCAAAGAATAAAAGAACACTAATTCAAGGACACCTGCCCCCATGTTTATAGCAGCGTGATCGACAATAGTCGAACTATGGAGAGACCCCATGTCCATCGACTGATGAAGGCATGGTGTAGAGACAACGGAATATTATTCAGCCATAAAGAAGAATGGAATCCTTTTGCTGTATTTGCGATAATGTGGATGGACCTAGAAAGCATGACGTTAAATGAAAGAAGTCAGAGAAAGACAAACACCATACGAGCTCACTCATATGTGGAATTTAAGAAACAGAACAAATGAACATAGTGGGGAAAGAGAGAGAAAGAAACTAAGACGCCGACTTCTAACCCCAGAGAGTGATGGTCGGGGGGCGGGGGACGGAGGAAACAGGTGACGGGGATGAAGGAGGCCCTTGTGATGAGCACCGGTGATGTGTGGAAGTGCCGAAGCCCTATATGGTACACCTGAGTCTAATATTACACGGTACGCTAGTTAACTGGAATGTAAATTAAAATTTGGAGGAAAAAAAGAAAGCTCTAAAAGTCAGCCCATCCCTTGGCGTATCCGCACTCCAGTATCCCAACAAAGTGAGTCCTGTCCACTCAGTCGTCCTCAGAAGGTAATGACTTTGAGTCAAATAAAGTAAAACATGGAGAATAACTTTATCCTTCATTATCAAGTCACACATGGTTTAAAATATAATTTAGAAATATTCAGCATATTTCAAATATTCCTCTTCTGGATCCTTCCAGCCTAAATACATGACAGTAAAAATGAACAGCGGCAAATCAAATCCCCTCACATTGTAAAGAAAATGTGGGGACATGTCTGAGATTTGTCTGTGGAATGAGCTTCTCTAGGTGCGGCCTCTGGACCCCTGAGCAGGAAGACGTTGGAACAAGCATCCGGTTGCACGACCACTCGTCCAGGGGCTTGAGGTCAAGGCGAATCTCAGAGCCGCCGTGTCCCGAGGCAGGACAGGTGGGGCCTCCCAGCCCCAGAGGAGCTGCCGAGACCTGAGCCCTGAGTTCCCAGTCAAGCACGTGGCTAACGGCAGAGCGGCCCTCCACCCCGGGGCCCACACCCCCAGGAGCACACCCGTCCTCACGAGAAGCTGCTGTGGCATCTAGAAATGACATTCTTCTGCTTTCAGGTTTCTTCTTGCAAAGGAAAATAAAATAAAATAACGCACTGAGTGAATATATTTTGATTAGAAATCTCTATAGCACTTTTCTACCTCTGAAGTGTTCTCTGTGAAGTATGCCTGGGTCCGCTTAGGAGCCACTTAGCTACCATTCTGTGACTGTAGCTGTGACAGCAGACAGCTGGAGACCACCAGGATGCTGAGATAGAGCGTGTTCCCACGTGGGGGCCGAGAGGCGGGAGGCGCGCCGGACGGCTGTCGGGGACGGCACCTGCCACGGGCCCAGCACACGGGCAGGAGTCACGTGCAGAGCGTCTCTACGGACCATGTTTCAGAAGACTTGGCTGTGATCGCCACTCCTCCCCCAGGGCCAGGAGAGCACCTGGCATATATCAGGCTCTCAGGATATTTCTTTTTAGATAATGAACCATGGTTATGACGATAATAGTTGGAAAACGACTTGGATTTTAGCCTCTCTGGCACCTGCATGTAACGTAGGACGATAATCATACGTGGAATTTTGTGATTCGTTCTTACTGATATAACCAAATGCTATTAAATTTTTTAAGCCATATACATTTCCGCATATGTACTAGAAAAACCTAGAAATGTTGCCTTTCAGATCCTTCTCCATGCTCCTACCCAAAAGCTATTCCGCAGCTCCCTAGACTGAACAAGGCCTCCTGAAACCACAGAGGAGCCAGACTGAAGCGCGACTAATCACCGTATCGGTCCAGAGCCAGGTTTTGTACGATAATCACGGAACCCACGAGTCACTCAAATGTCACAGCTGGTGCCAAAATCATTTTCATGGATACGAGGAGAAGGAAGAAATCGGCCCTTGGGCTCACAGAGCAGCTCACACTGCTAACGGCGGGCTCTCTGGTGGCCGTGCGGAGAGCCTGGTACGGAGACCCGTCCCAGCAGCTGGTCTCCGGGCTGGTACCGAACAGCCGGTGGGACCCAAGGCTGGCCTGCAGTGTCCTGCGCTGGGTCCCACCGTGCCCACTGGGGTGCTATCTGCCTCGTACGTGAACTTTGAGGACGTTGGTCTATGGTCTTGGGCTGTGCAGACCACGGATCCGCTCCGGGCCCCCGGGGAGCTGCTGTCTGAGCAGCCCTCCACTCTGCGAGGCCTCCAAGTATTTCCAATAAAATCTCTGTATCCTTAGTTACCCAGGATCAGATTTTTTTTTGTCTGTAAGTTAAGAACTTAAACAACAAAGTTCTGATCCTTGAACAGTCTGACCTCGGGTTGGCATTTGGTTTTGATTTCTGAAATAACAGCAATGATCCGTGCGTGTGACACCCCCTGGTTGAAGACCTTCTCTGCGTCAGGCGCCGTTCCAGAGCCCATGCGGGCCACTTCTAAGTACACAAGCACAATTTGTGGCCACCTTGTGTCTGATACCACCACCACCTGATTCTTTTAAAAATTTCAATTTGTTCCTTTAGAGTTCTGTCCTATGCTATACACTCTAGATTTTGCTCATCGAATACATGGACACAGAAATAAAATCCAGCATGCATTACATGGTCATCGGAAAGCCGCTTTCACTCCAAGTTGGAAATTGTCAAGAAGAAAGTGACAGTGATTTGATTTCTTACTGTGTTGCCCAGGACATCCCTGGCGATCACCAGAAGTCATCAGGGAAAACAGTTGAGCCGCATCTCAGCGGCAACTAGGTGTTCCTTTCCAGAAACCCACAGTGTAGTTAGTCCAAGATAGATGGACTTTCTTCCGGGGAGAATTTTCTAGCACACGCACCACCACCACTCCCATGTCCCACCCCGGAAAACACACCGCTCACTGTAGCAACCCCTTGGATCCCTTTTGGAAATTTTATTAGTGAACAGAATTTATGGTGTGATTCTCCGGGCACCAAATACTTTTCGTGCTTCATCCAACGACACATTGTATCTATAGGAATGGTTCCGGGAAATTCCTGAAATTCCTGAAATGTCCCTTTTGAGTATTTCATTTAATATTTGCAGATCCGTTATAAGCAAAATAAGATTGATTAAGTCAACAATCTCTTATAATTTGCCAAAAATGTTGTAAAATACAGAAGACATTAGAGGTGAGTCAGAAGAAATTCCACGCTGGTTTGCATAAACATCCTGGTTGGTTAGAAATGTTAACACGAGCAATTTTATTTGGTAAATCTGGTTCCACATGGGAACTTAGGGAAATGCAGTTATGTTTTCTGTCCATGAGGGCATCTCAGAGGAAAATCTTCTTTAGACAAACTCCTGACAGCCTCTGGGAATAGGGGCTGAACAGAAGCATGATTTCTGCATTGGAAAGTGGCCCTCCTCACCACGATGGCCTCAGCGCCGGGGAACCTGACCACAGGTTCCACAAGGGCTCCTGCTGGGGACACGAGAAGGTGGCACAATCTCCCCGTGTTCCATGAGGGTCATCAAGAACTTCAAATGGAGGCAAACGGGGAGCAGAGCGACAGAAGTCATATTTCATCACAACTCCGGAAGCTTTCGGTCACGGAGACCCCCCGGAGCATGGCTTCGAAAGGGACCCAAAGAGACAGGTCTTGAGGAGGGGCCAGAAGCATATCGATAAGTCCCCACAAAGCATTAGGAAAGGATGCAGGGAAGAAGGATCTTTTCTGGAGAGAACGGAAGAGTGAGAACGGAAACGAGGAAGCTCGGAAGGGGAGGCCGGCCCCGAGCACGGCGGCCAGGCAACGCCCCAGAGCCTGGCAGGGCAGAGCCAATGTCTGCCGCCGGCTGGACCCAGCGGCTTACAGAGGCCACCAAAGCTGGGCTTAGCTCAATGATATTAATAGACGTTAGATTGACTCCATTCCAAATAATGGCCATCAACGGAGAAAAATAAGGTTTGGGATGCTGGAAAATAATTCAGCAAGAAAATAAAATAACGCACACAAAATTCAAAGTATAATATCTAGTTTAATATGTTAGACACAAATATTTCCATTTGATTTCCTCTCCAGCAGGGCTCTACTGCTATGATGGTCTCTTGCACGAAACGTTGAGGAGTTCGTGTATGAAGGAAGAGAGATTGAAAAAGGAAAAAGACGAACAGGATTATAATGTGAGCTCATAGAAAGGGCCAAGGAAGGTCCGATGAATCAGAAGTCACTGCATTTGCCCAGGAGAAGCTGCCCAAAGACAGACCCCATTTGAGAACGATGTCACGGGAAAACGAAAAGTTGAGATGTTATTTAGAACTGAGGATGGGGTCAAAGGGATATTTTCCTAATTAAAGCGGTGGAGAAGGGAGCCTTTTGGATAAAAAGGTACCTGCTCCTGCAGAGTTGGAAAGTGAGTAGAAACCTTCCAGTATAGCTATGGGGGGGGGGGGGCCGGGATGGGGGCGCTGAGCCCGGGGGGGGTCACCAGGGGAAAGGTCAGGTCCTAAAGTCGGAATCAGGCTCCCAGCTTTTCTGGGTCCCTCAGTCTCTCATCCGACCAACTTCAGCGAAACCGAATCCCATGTCCTCCCTTAGCCCAACCTGCCGGTCTCCCAGGATGACTGCAGCCAAGCACAGCGGAACAAAGTGATAGGTTCTGTATGAACTTCAAGTGTCACTAATCCCCCAGGAGGCACGGAGATGCAAAGACAGTAAAGAATGACTCGGGGCCGGGAGGAAAATTTAGGGACCATGGGGGCTTCGATTTAAATCCCGTATTCAAGCATCAGAATGGGGAAATACGCGGTTTTTCTGTAACTGGTGGATCCACCGACGTCCACATTCATATCACATTATCCTACCAGTGACCCGGCCACCACGTAACGACTGACATATAAACAAAGCTCAAGTTACCAACGGGTCTGGAGCAGCCGGTGGTGCGTCTGCTAAGCGCTCTGCACCGGCCGCGTCAGGTGGCAGAGACCCGTCCTCAGCTCTCCATATGGCAGGCACAATCCATCACACCGCCAGATCTCGGCATCGTCCACCGAAGGGCAGCCTGCCACCCAGCTCACCAGATCTGTTCTCACCCAGGCCGCGGGCTTCCATAGTCCAGACAGCTCTACTCTACCATGGCCTCACCAGCTGCCCTGCTGGTCCCTTGAGCTCCTGCAAGATGTGCTAACTGTTCCCACAACTGCGGCGATCACCCTGAACTTCTGGCCTGGCCCACTCCACTCACTCTGGCCAACTTCTGAGGAGACAAGCTCTCTCTGGCTCGGAGAGCCTGCCGTGTGTGTGGCCCAGACACCAGACCTCCGGGGCCACACACGCCACTCAGAGCAGACTCCCAAAAAGTCATTAGCACTCTGGGGACAGGTTGCCTCAATAGTTTTCCATTAAAACATTGAACTAGAAATAGGAGCACAATCCCAATTTGTTTCTATAAATTTTAATTTCTGCAATCATATAACAACTGTATTTTTAGAAAACTTCCTCTGTAAGTTTGGTTGGATTATTAATTTTAAAATATTATTTTATTTCCCAAGCTAGCAATATATTTTGGTGACTTAAAATGTGTCTGACAGTGCGTTCCAATAATCTGACAACCAAAGGCAAAGCAGATTATGACAAACAGCTGCAGAACATTTATGAACCTAAAGGGAGCAAAAAGCACTTAATGATGATCTCATTAACCGTATGCCACGTGATTTTAGTATGATGTTTAAAAAAAAAAAGAGAGAGAGAGAGAGAACTTCGGGTTTGGCTACATTTCCAGAATATGCAAGTTGCACATGTAAGTTCTTCCAGCTGGCGCACATCCTAAGGGTTTCACATTAATATTTACTTTTTCATTGTTCATTATCCAACAGGCACAGAGTCCCAAAAACCTCCTTAAAAGACTGAAATACTTGAAACTCTGTTTTTGCCCATCCTCATGTCCAGCACCGGCATCCTTAGTCGTCTGCACACCTCACCAGCACTCCCGGACCCAAATCGTCCACAACGAGGTTGCTATTGTCTGTGCTGCTGGGAGAGCACTGCCCAGCTGCTGGCTGGTTGGTGAGGTGGTGGTGGGGGGGTACTGTTGTTTTCTATAAGGGACCCTGTGTCCCTTTATCCATATAATAATCTGCTCTTGGAACATTCTGTGTTCTAAGACATAAAGAATTCCATAAAATTGTCACTTAACAGTACCAACACCCTTAGAGTTTCTCAGAAACTATTTGCAGATAATACCGATAGTCCTTGCTCGTTGTATTTCCATTAACTCGTATCCTCTTATCTAACTTCTACTGACAGATTCTACATTCTATTTACCCCCATCTAATTTATTTCCATAAATGAAGAAGCAACCCAGCAAATTTAACATTCAAAGTCAGCATTTTTACTTAAATCTCTGGTAATCGTTCCAAAAATATGGCAGGCTACAAGACCTGAAGTGAAGATTAAACAAGATAAAGAGAAACACAGAGTCTGATCTGGCCTATGGCTTTAGGGAAGTCGTGTACGTTACAGGAGTCACTTGCCAGGTGTCATAGCAGGGAACTCCTCATGAGATGGTCAGAGGCACAACGGGATATTACATGAGACATTCAGAATGAAGGATAAGACGTCATGCAAAACTGAAGGGACCATTTAAAATACTAGAAATAATACTCAGTAACTCTTTCAGATACTTTGATAACACTATGCCTTATATTAAAATGTTTTCAGTTATAGTAAAACTATCCACTTTTAGGAAAATTTAGGTGTTCACTTTTATTAAGGTGAACCACTTTGTCAATTAAATGGCTAAACTCCCAGAAAACTGAAATTAGAGGAAAACCTTCTCTATCTGTTAAAAAGCATATACTTCAAAAACCCCCAGCAAACATCAGATTTAATGATAAGACTGAAGGCTTCCACTCTAAGACTGGAAGGAGTCTCACCACTTCTGCTTGTCATTACACTGGGTATCCAGGCAAGGCATTAAAGGTGAGAAATAGAAACACATAAAGATTGGAAAGAAAAAATGTAGAACTTTCTTTAATCACATGTGATAGAATTATGCTTGTAAGAAGGAACTAAAACATCTACAAAGAAAAAAACTCCTAGATTTAATAGATAAACATAGCAAAGTCTCAATGTAAAATGTCATTATACAAAAATGACCTGTAACTCCATGTAGTAGCAATGAATAACTAGAAGACAAAACATTTAAATGGCATTTTAAATAACTTCAAAAACATGAAATAAATTTATGAAAAGATGTGCAAGAACTTGAAAAAACACTGCTGAGGAAATGAAAGGAAACCAGCACAAACACAGACAGACGCACCATGTTCACGGAACAGAAGACTCAGTGACGTTATGATGTGCATTCTTCTCAACTTGCTCTGTGGTTTGAACACAATTTCTATCCAAGTCCTAGGAAGCTCTGGGTTCCTGGGTGGGCCAGTCAGTTAAGTGTCTGACTTCAGTTCAGGTCATGATCCCAGGGTCCTGGGATTGAGTCCCACTTTGGGCTCCCTACTCTGTATAGATCCTGCTTCTCCCTCTGCCTCTCTCTCTCTCTCCCTCTTTCTCCGCCTGTGTGTGTGTGTCTCACAAATAAATAAATAGAACACAAAAAAAGAAACAAAGGGATATATAGTACATTATGCTATCTATATGAAACTCTAGTCCCTGGAAAAGTAACATAGAATAATGGATAATGGAATTCAAAACAGGAGTTATCTCCCAGAAGGCATTGACCCAGAAAGGCCTGAGGGAGCTTGCCCATGTGATGGAGACTGTCTTGGTCTTGATGGAGTGTGAGTTACATGGGCATTCCCACTTGTCAAAGCTCATTTCACTAAACACATCTCTCTGGTCTGTGCATCTCCCTATATGTAAATTTCCTCAATAAACAAATCAACACTTAAATGAGTCTTTACAAGTTTTTAAAATAAGAATAAAATAGGAATCCTAAGATATGAGAAAATATTGGTCACAATTTAATTGGCAGCATGTTCTTCCTTTTTTAGGTGTGTCTTATGATGGATGGTGCCTTGAATCAGTGATGTACAAAATACACATGAACGCCCACAGTCAGTAGAGCTTAATGAATGCTTTGTCTTTTCCTTCATTTTCCTAGTAGGGTTTGATGTCCTAATATCTATATGTGCTACAAAACAAAGACCTCTTAGCATGAAATATGGTGTCAAGAATAGGATATGAACATCTATAGGCTGAATGGGACTCTAGACCTGTAGTGTTAGCTTTGTCCATAATAACTCTTGGGCCTCCAAGTATGACTTCATTGGTTAAAGAGAGTTTCCATCCCAAGTGCGAATAAAACCAGTGGAAATTCTGTTTGGTCCCATATCCAAAGGATCCTGGTAACATCAGTGTGACTCTGCTTTGTAAGAGTCCCCAAGTCAGAAGCAGTTTTCCTGTCTGGTCAGATGTGTCACATGAACAACCCCTGCGCCCAGCCCTCCCCTTCCCCTCACTTCCCCCATCCAGTCCGCGGTGTCCTTCGTCAGTGTCCTCTCTGGCCTGCAATCTCATTATTATTAGCTGGCCCGACTCCCAAGAGTTCGCAGGCCTGCCGCACTGCTCTGACATGCACGGACTAGAGCTTGCTTACCTCTGATGGCCTCTGCCAAGTCCCAATTACCGCTTCAACCACAGCCAGGGAGGCTGGAAATGCGTTGTGTCTTCAGCCAATTCCCACACCAATCCCGGACTATGTCTCACCCCCTCCAGGGTCTCCCACACAGGATAATTGCACACTCACATCTTGCTGACCTATCCTTCCTCCCTTCTTATCAGCAGAGTTTCTATAGCTTTTCCACACCGGCAGCGAGCCTTTCCCGCTCTGTGAACTACCTAGCTTGTGGGATGTCTGTCGGCATCAAGCAAGCTGGGGCGTGGCCAGTATGTGCGTCTGGACCTGCTTTCCCTCGTCTCCACTCTTGCTCTATGAAGAACATTCCCATTTTCCCGCTTAAGCAGGAGGATGAGACACATGAGCAGAGCCCAGCCAAGATCAGCAGGTACATGAGAAACAAACACCGGTCATTGAATGCCATGAACATTCTGGGGTTATATGTCATGAAGCAGCAGCTCTCTCTACAACAGTCATTCCAGGGCAAGTTTCCAAAACAAATATCTCCCTTTTCTCTCTCTCTCTCTCTCTCTCTTTTTTTTTTTGTATCTCCTTATGGTATTTTCAAAGTTCTCTCAAAAAGTATTCCTAATTAAGATACCAAATATTTTACTTGAAGCATCTTGTCCATTCCCTTGTTAGTTCCTGACCTTTGCTTCTAGTGCACACACAGTGAATGACAAGCTCACTGAGCAGACTTGTGTTCAGCAAGCACTGAGCTACACGTGAGGATGCTTGACCATAGTGGGAGGGTCCACGGCAGGAGGTGGACATGTAGGATGGCAGAAACCAGGCTGGGGGTTGGGGGCTCCTGAGCCAAGTTGAAGGATTTTCACAAGCATGAAAGCCTTATTGGAATTTTAAAGACTGCTAAGACCATATGTGTGCTTTAAGAACCCCGGTGGCAAGCTCTTTGATAGAGAACCAAATCAAGACTACCTTACATCTCCTTACCTACAAGGAATAATGAGGCCTTATAATCCGAGGCTACAAGACACATGGAAGGTGAAGCAGTTGACACTGTAAATACTAGGAAGCCCAGATAAAGATCATGGATGATTTAGCATGCATGCAGTAAATGACTAAGTACCCCATTAAAGGTGTGTCTAGAGCACTGTTCTTTGGAAGGCTAAGGATACCCCAATTTACTGCCCAAACTGCTTAGATGTACATGTACACCGGTCCGGTCAGTGCACTGCACCAGTGAGGGACCTCTCAGCTTTGTTCTGTTGTTTTAAAAGCTATGAAAGTGTCACTTGGGATCACAAAATGTGGGGTCCTCTGCACAATACTGGGTACACGACTGCTGTGTATGAATATATACGGTCTAACTTGTGGATATGAAGAGTTTCACGGCTACACAAAGGGAGGTCTGTGAAGTATATTGAGGTCTAAAAAGGACTTCATGATTCAGGCATTTCAGAGATAAAGTGATAAGCCATTTGTTCAGTAGAATCCCACTTACAAAAACTGAATTTTGCACGTGGGCAGAGACCAGAGCCTGACAGGTGAGAACACTGAGTGGGCGTGTAGGACTACGCACCTCGCGCCCGTCCACTTCCTCAGTCGCACGTTAATTCCGCGAGGTGGGATTATCGCTACCATTGTGTAAGTTCAGTGGCTGAGTCAGAGAAGATCAATCATTTTCCCAATCTAGGTAACAAGTGGCAGAGACAAGAGGCGAGGACCAAGCCATCAGGACCCCAGAGCGCCAGTCTGGGTGAGGTGAGTGACTTGCTTTGCGGCCAAGTCACCAGATAATGCGCTAAAACAGGCGCCTCCTTCCATCGGCCACAGATGTCCTCAGAGCGGCTTCCATGTTTCCTTAGAATCGAATCCCTGATTGTCACATTGTCTTCATCAGTCATGGAGTATTCGTGGTTTTCTTTTTAATTATACAACACAGATGATCAAAGAAGGCAAAAAATTTTAAAAAGAAATAGAAAGAAATGTACCCTTCCACTTTGCTTTTCTTGAAATGGCAGATTGGGCGGAGGGAGACCTTGAAACTTGCGGTATGAATGGAATGGAATGACCCACAGGCCCACTCGAAGAAGGTACCAGATGGGAGTCACAAGGCGAAGGCTTTCCCAAGAGCAGCACGTGTTTGAGACCAGCCATGTAATTTAATTCCAAAGGAAGGTTTTTCAGATTAGCTTTTAATCCAGGGTCACAATTTAATATTTACAGGCTCGTAGGCACGGAACTCAGCTTCTGCACGATCTCCTGCAATCCTAGTAATACCAGAACGAGGGATGTATATATTCCCATCGTGCATTTTACCAACAAAACAAAGGGAGGCTCCAACAATGTTACGGCTTACTCAAGATGGCAGAGCTCGGAAGAGCTGAACAGGAGTCCATAGTCAGGCTCCAGCACATCACCGCCCTCTCTAGGAACACCCGCAGCAAAGAGAAACATGGGACATCCACAGCCAAACTCATGTTTCCAAAAAAAGAGAGATTTGGATGCAATTCATGGATCCGGTTTCTTTGGAAAGAAAATAGTGACCACGGGTGTCATAGCAACAAACCCAGACTTCAGTAACTGTGGACCCAGAGGTCGTTTCCCATCGGAAACATGCAGCCTCGGCCCCTGAGGGGAGAGCACAGCCGCATGACCCCTGGCTAGGAGAAGCAGCCTCGGCCGGCTCTCAGAGCCCCAACGCTGAGTGGTGCTCGGTCACACACCCTTCCCACCCCACCTCTGCCTTCCCTGTGGCCCGGCGTCTCCGGGGGGCTCCTCCACGCCGGGGGGCTCCTCCAGAGTGGAAGACAACGCCACCGGGATTTCTGTAAGTGACAGCTACGCCAGCATCACTCTCACGTGGCTCCGTGCTGTCCCCTTCTTGCTTTTCCTCCACCGTGAGCCTCACTCTCCGCGGTGCTCACCGGTCGCACCCCCGTTCTCCAGCATCCCAGGGCTCTCCACGCTGTGACGGCCACCCCAGCCCTCCCACCGCCAGAGTTGGGATCTGGCCTCGACAACCCTCACCGGGCAGCTCACCAGGTGCACACCTGCCCGGCCGTGGCTGACCATACCCCGAAGCCTTCCCCGGCACCACCTGTTAGCTCCAGGACAATCCCCCTCGTCCATGTTCTCTGCTCATGGCCCTTTCGTAGTTAGTGAGACGCAAAGCCTCAAATGTGCTACAGAAATGTCACTTCTTTTCCTTTAAATTGTGTAGAATTAGGAGACTGATTTTCTTAAAGGGGGGTAGGAAAAGTAGTCTGATTTTATATTTGGATTCCTTACACAAGGAATCAGGATGTTTTCCATTTTCAAGAAAAGTCCCGCATTAAGACTTTTATCTGTTTCACCTAAAACAGCTACAAATAAAACTGATATCGCTCTCCTAGTTTAACATACACTGTGTCCTCTCAAGCCAACACCCAGAGTCGGCCAGATCTCTCCAAACGAGGGGCGCCTGAGGGGCTCAGTTAAGCATCTGCCTTTGGCTCAGGTCATGATCTCAGGGTTCTGGGATGGAGCCCCGCATCGGGCTCCCTGCTCCACGGGCGCTGCTTCTCCTCTCGCTCTGCCCCTCCCCCAGCTTGTGCACTCTCTGTCTCACTCTCTGCCAAATAGATAAATAAACTCTTTTAAAAGATGTATCTATACTAGTTTACTTTGCCTGTAGTTAAAGGAAAGAATGGTGGGTTTTAAGTAATCAGATGAGAGAAAAAAACGAAAGTAGCATTTGGACACAAAGGACAGACGTTTGAGAGCCGCAGCCCTACCCACGCGGCACAACCCGCAGACGAGACGCGTGTCAGGGTTAGGAACAGCGCAAAGGCTCCCACCGAGTGTTCTCAAGTTGACCTTTCAAGTCTGCCTCTGCCCCTCATTTACAAAGTGCAAAAACCAGCCCCTCCTGCACCGTCACGGAGAGAGACAGAAACGAGAAGAGACGCATAAATCCTGCCGCCAGAGGCCCAGGCTCTCCTGCCCCCCGCGACGTGACTGGGCAAAGGCAGGAGGCCGCAGAACTGAGCCGGCGGATCTGGTCGTACTGCAGGTCAACAGGGCCTCCACTTAATGGCTTTTACCCCTCAGACCCAGGGAGAAATGGTACTCCAGTGCCTGAGAGTTATGCCCCGAAACACCACCACCTCCCGGCAGTTCACCACAACAAGCGTTTCTGCGGAGGCTAATAGATGACAGGACATGAAGGCGGCTCTTGTAGGGACAGCAACTGGGTGTCACTGGAAGTAACTCGATCCTGAGGTAGAATTCTTCTCCCTTCTTGGGAAACAGGAGCCCTTTCTGTTCTCAGAGAAACCCACTTCTGAAAACAGCCGTGGGAGCGTCTGCCCTGAGCCCAGATGATTGTTCCCTACAAAGGGGGCTGAACGGGGGCGGGGCGTGGATCTACGTGCGAGGGAATAACTCGGAGATGAGCGAACTTTGGACAATTATAGCGGGAAGGGCCCTAGGGTCATTGAGGTCTCCTGATGGACTCTACAGAATTGACAGGAGAAGTCCTACTTCCACAGCATTCGTCAGACTGCAGCGCGGCTCACTCTTCTCCTACCAGCTGTAGCTGTGGACAGCTGAGGGGTCAGTCCACGCTGACATGCTCCCAGCCACTGCCCGTGGGCTTACGGACACTCACGGACACGCACAGATACTCAGAGTACTCTCAAGCACTCACGAACACTCGTCCATGGTCAGAGATACTCACGGGTACTCTCGGACACGCCCAGATCCTCACGGACACTCATCCGTGGGTACCCCCGGGCCCCACACAGGCGCACACGCCCCTGGATGCTCAGCTCGGAAGCTGCCCCCACCATGCCCTCCAGGGAGGAACCTCGTAACCTGCTCCCTCATCCCTGTGCAGGCGCCAGCGCCCGGCTCAGACCACCCCACCCAGGGCGCAGCCTCCAGCAGCACCGGGTAGTTTTCCTTGGTCCTAACCACCTGTACAAGGAGCCCCGAAACCACCCTGGGGTCCCCTGTGGACACAGGTGCGAGGACAGTCTGTGACTTCCCGAGGCTGTGTGACAAGTCGTGGTGGAAGCAGGAGGCAGGTCGAGCTGTTAACCCCACCGCCCAGGGCTTGCACTTCCTCAGGAGCCCAGAATGGTTCAAAAGACGGAACGCAGAAGCCGGCCTCCCACGGCTGGGCTCAGCTCACGGGACAGCCAGCGATCCGCTCCCCAGCACACTACTGTGTCGCCACGTCTGTGCCCTCCGCCCACGGCCTCCCTGCACAGCTGCACTTGACCCTCAGACCTGAGCACTGCCCTCCCCACGACAAGGCAGCTGACGGCCACTGGGGGCGGCCGGCGGGCAGGCAGGGCCTGGGCAGGGACAGCCACGCCGCCCACCCACGAGCAGCCACCTCAGTGGGGCCAGGCCACATTTCTAAGGTGCCGTCCTCCGAGACTGGCCCCGTGAGGAGCCCTGATATTCTTCATCACTTTTCGGATCGCTGGACTCCAGACAGCCGGGACAGCTGACGCCAGAAGCACCTCTTCGACGGGGGCAGGAGGGGAAACCCCAAAGTCCTGGAGCGTCCACGCCAGCCAGCCCCCGGGAGATGGGAGCAGGGTGCCCAGATCTGGGGAGACGCCCGACTGGACTTGGGCCTCAAAACAATTTTTTATACATGGACAGATTTTGAAGGGCAAACGGCCATTTCAGAACAAGTATGTCCAAGGATGCAGGGGCTCAAACCTCCTCTTCGGGGCTTCCTTGTGCTGGAAGCCGGCCGCAGCCCTTCCTGTTCCCCACGTCATGTCTGTGCCTCCAGAGAAGCAGCTCGGGGCCTGCGTGCGGCTGATCCGGACAAGGAGCCACGTGCTCTCACGAGGGACGGAAGCCGACACGCGCAGGTCTGCGCCGGGCCTCGGGTGGACGTGTCTGATCCCTCACGTCCGCCACGCCCTCCGGGGATCCCCGACCCTCCGCTCAGGCCAGGGACTTGCGCTGTCTGACCTCCCCCCGCACTGCGCTCGTCCGCGTGCTCCTCAGCCACCGCGACCTCACAGCGACAGGGTCCTCTGCTTGCTTGCGACATGTCCAGGCCTTGTCTCTACTCCAGAGCAGTGGTTCTCAAAGTGGAGCCCCAGGGCATCCCTGGAGACAGAACACTTTCTGTAAAATATCAACGTGCCCTTTGCTCTTGGGTTCTCACAAGTGACTGGTGACGACCCAGACAGGATGTGTCCTCAGGGAGCACACCCTTGCCCGCTTGGACACGGGGCACCTGCACTCGTGGATACAGCCGGGGCTCAGAGAGGCTCTTTGGGTCCCTCAGCCGGTGAAGAGTATAAAGGCTTCTCACACCAGAGTCTGAGACCCGCCGCGTCAGGCCATCAGCTTGGATCGTGTGAGGAGAAGACCCTTGGGCTGGGCGTGTGCCTGCGGACTCTTCTGGTGACGGCAAATCCGTGTGACATGTGACCCAGCTACTCCACACGCCCATCGGGGTGCTCACCAGGGCCGTGTGTGTGGAGACCACGATGCCCACGGGACAGCCTGAGTGCTCCAGCCCGACCAACACGCGGCCACGTGGGAGAGCCCCGACCGCCACGCACACCGGCTGGGCACCTGCTGCTGCCCGAGCATTCGGCGGGCCATGGCCCTGGGCGTCGTGGCTCAGGCTGTGTCAGCCACTGGAGAGCATAGACCGGTCCCTGGACAGGACCACCAGCTCGAGGCAGGGGCAGTGTCCCAGGAGAGCCGCCGTGCCCACAAGGGCGCTGCAGCTCCGGAGGACGGGAGGAGCCGGCGGGAGGAGCTGGCTTACCGAGCTGCGTGTCCCCAAGCAGGTTGCAGCCGGGGAGCCGCCTGATGCCCGGGGAGTTTCCCTCGGCTGCAGGGAAGACCACACACTGTCCGGCAGAGTTTACTTCTTGCTTCTGCCTGAACTTTGCTTTCCTCAGCAAAGCCAGGCCCCCAGCTTGGCTCCGCTGCTTGGCAAAGACACCCAACCTCCGACAGGCTTCTCCATCCTCCTCGTCGGGGCGGCAAAGGGCCCATCTCGGTGGGTCCACGCACTCTGCCTGCTGCTCTCAGGAGGGTCCCCGCGTCCCAGCAGGGGTGGCTCTGCTTGCTCAGCCCAGCAAGGCACAGCGTGTGGGGACTGTCACAGACACACTGGGAGACACTTAGAACCAAGAAGGGAAAGATAAACATCAAAGAGGAAGAGAAAACCCACATCTGAGGTCAGCCGGGGATCCCAGAGCTATGCTCCTTCTCAGCCACAGGACAGCTGCGTTAGATGGGGAGCCGCAGAGATAGGGAGTCGTGGACCCCCCCGTCCTGTCCTCGTGAGCACTGACCCCACGGGCCCGGGGCCCAACCAGCTCACCTCCCTAGCCGCCCGCCCTCCTGCGGGGCCCGGGGGCCGCACGCTGCCCTGACAAGGGAGGAGAACCTAAAAACACGCTTTGGCAGAAGTGTTCAGAGCAGAGTCTAAATATTTAACTTTTGCAGATCAGAGAGCACAGGAAACGGCGAGTCTGGCACCAAATCACCTAATAAGGCAACGTTTGCTGCAGCGGGTGTGAAGGCGGCTCCGGCCTGCTGGCCGCCCTCGCACACGCGTGACGCCCGGGGCGCTGGTGTGACGGGGAAGGCAGAGCCCTCCTGGTGTCCGCGGCGAAAGCAGCCAGGGAGGCCAGGACCCGCGCCCAGTGGAGAGAGCGTGCCTCTGCCCCGGGTCACTAGGCTGCCACATGGACTCTTCCCTGAGGGAGGGGCACAGACTCTGAGGCCCTCAGGGACAAACCTGAGCTCTGAACCCTCAGCCAGAACATTCCAGATTCCTGGAAGCATGTTCAAAAAACCCCGGAGCCACCAGAGCCCAGACGTGGAGAAGGGCTCCTCGGTGATGAAGCCGGGGCAGAGACGGGGAGGGGAAAGGCCCCACAACCTGGAGTGGCCCCCGAAGCCCCTTGAACTTGGAAACCAGGACACGCAGCAAACGGTCCGCAGTGTCTGTGCGACAGGAACGCGCCCCCAAAACTCCCAAATACTCACCCTCCTTGTCCGCACCCCCGCCGGCCTGACCACGCCCACTGCGGTCCCCTGGGAGCCCCTCCGAGAGGCAGTTCCCCACCCCCACAGGGAACCAGGACGCACACTGTGACCTGACTCCAGGCGCCCCCGTGTGCACCAGGTCTACGCGGCTCTGCCGGAGAGCAGCAGGCCGCACGGGTTGTGCGGGAATGAACGGTCCAGCGGCTGTGCCCACGTGCACCCGGAGCTCGGAAAACACACGTGTCCTTTGCCCGGAGCTTCAGGAATCCTCAGGAAGTACCTCCTGAGCACATGATCTCAAATGTGCAGACCACAGGTGAAGAAGCATGTTTCTGGGGCGCCTGGGCGGCTCCGTTGGTGAGCACCTGCCATTGGCTCGGGCCATGATCCTGGGGCTCCAGAATCGAGTCCAATGCAGGGAGCCTGCTTCTCCCTCCCCCACCCCCCCCGCCAGCTGCTGGTGCGCTCTTTCTCTCAAATAAATAAATAAAATATTTTTTTAAAAAGAAAAGTGTCCCTTAAAGAATCGTTAATAAGACCAAAATAGTAACATCAGTCTAAGAACCTTCTCTTAAGAACTAGATTCAGGAAACTGTCATGTCACTTGACGGTGTAAAAGCCACACAAACAATGCTTGGAAAAGCATCTCCCGGGTCTTACTGTGCAAAACCGTCACGCGGGGAACCTCATAAAGCCTCAGGTTCCCATACACGCAGACCCGGCAGACCAGCCCCGAGGCAGGCGTCTCCCACTCACCCAGACGGCCGCGGCTGCACCGTGCGCAGTCCCACAGTGGGACACATCCCGTGTCCCCCGCCCCGTGTCCCCCACCCCGTGTCCCTCACCCCTGTCCCCCGCCCCGTGTCCTCCGAGAAGTCCACGCACGGCGCGCGCCGTTTGCTCCTGTTATCACAGTTAGGAATCCACAGGTCGTTTGCTGTATTTTCCTTGGGCGTCACTCTTCGCTATCATGGGCACTTGCAGCACTTTGAGAACTTCGTACTGAGCAAGAAATGTCTCGGCTGCGAGCCCCCAGCCGGACGCTCCCGGCCAGAGCCCGTGTGCAGGGGAACGAGGAGCAGCCCGCGTGGGGCCCGCACCGCCCCAGTGCAGAGACGCACCTACGTGGGGCAACGTCCCTGCAAGCAAGATGCTCTTGGGAAGGACAGAGGCGCGAGGAGAGAAAAGAAGGAGGATTTCCCGAGAATACTCTGCCCGGAACGAGTAAATAAGGCACAAACAGATGCACCGAAGCGTGAGAAACGTTCCCACCAGAAGCAGCAGGGCCACGTTTTCCACCGAGGACGGCGTGTCTAAAACACTCGCTAAAGTTATGTTCTCTTCAATTGTCTCCTGGCCTCAGGTGTCCTCGTCGAATTCCTTCTGAGCACGGGGAGCCTTTCTGCCAGGGTGGCACACGCCCTGCCTGTCCTGACGGGACCGAGGCCCCGCTACAGACGCCGGCCCGCCTCGCCCCTCAGAACGTTTCTCAGCGCTCCTGTTCTTCCTGCAACCCCGGGCTCGTCGCCAAGGAACCGCGGCACAGACGCCAGCCCATGAAGACGCTGCGGAGGGAGGGTTTCCTCTGGCCAAGACCACGACGGAGCGAGCACAGCCAAGCTGGGAGTCAAGGGGAGCGGGGAGCCCCCGGGGAGCCCCCGGGACGGCCAGGCTGGGACTTTTCAGCTTGTTCAGAAGAGAGCTTGCATGGCCACGGCCTCGTCCCGTTCAGCAGGCGACCTCCCGGCCTTGCTCCCGAAGCCTTCCTCGCCCTCGATCTTATTCCCAGCCAACGACGCACCCCGCTGCCGACTTCTCAACACTTACGCCCGGCACTGCCCGAGAGGCCGGAAGCGGACGCCGCAGCCCCACCTCACGGGAGGGTGAAGCAGCAGCGAAGTCAGGGCAGGGGTTAGGACGCTCTTCAACACGGACGCCACGACCGCTGCACGCCCACAGGCCGAAAAGGAATCTGGACACAGACCTTACACCCTGCACAAAAATGAACTCAAACTCCATCGTAGACTGAAACGTAAAATGTGAAGCTACAACATTTCTGGGAGCGAGCACCGAGGAGGTCTCGATGACCTTGGGTTTGGTGAAGACCGTTCGGGCAGGGCAGAGGTGTGAGCCATGAAGGACGCGACGGCAGCCCGCGCGGCGTCAAAGCAGACCGCGCCTCCTCTGCAAACAGCACGAAAAGACAAGCCACAGAGAGAAAACATGTGCAAAGCCCAGACCTGAGGAAAGGCGGCTTCCCAAAGGTGTAAGAATGCTTAAAACTCAACAATAAGAGGACAACTTGAAAAATGGGCAAAAGCCCTGAACAGACACCCCCCACCGCCACAGAAGACAACCAGACGTCAAATAAGCGCGTGGAAGGCGCCTACTCAAAGCCGTCTGCCGGCCGGCGCGGGCGCCCGTCGTGGCCCTTCCCCCGCGGTGCCACAGGAACACGCGGCTTTCAGAACTTGAAGCCACGGCTGGACATACAACACCGCGGCGATTGTGAGAACACATCATGATTGAAAAATGCTTCAAATTAAGAAAAGAAATCTTGAGCTAATAAAAAACTCTCTTCTCAACCAAGCATTTTAGAGAAATTTTTGTTTTTGTTCGTTTTAAAAATGAACTTCTAAAATGAAGAAAATACCCTCTTTTCTCTTGCGGTAGGGTAACAGCAGACATGGAAACGAACTTAGTTCCAAGCTTCCAGACAAGAGAGAAAACACACCTGTTGGCCAGGACGAGTCTTGGAAGCCGCCCTCCCGAGCGAAGTTCGAGCCGCCGTGAGCCGCAGGAACGCGGTCAGACAGAGCGCCAGATCCCCTTCTTGGCCGAGGGCCCCTCGTGGGTGAGGACCCCGACCTCTCCTCCGCGCCGCGTCACCAGCCCCTGCCCGCACCTCCCCAGCACGCGCCCAGCGGGTGTGCCTTTCGGCAGGACCACGCGTGCCGCCCCGTGTCCCGGGCATCTCGCTCTGCACGGGCCGTGTGGACGACTGGCGGTAAAGGCTGACAACTCCTTTCACACCTTCAGCCTAACTAAAAGTTTCGTTTCTGAAACTAGAATTAAGCCCACCGTCCTTCACTGACTAAATCCACCTACGACAAAGTAAAGGCTGATTCTCTGGGGCAAGGACCGGGGATGAAGTTTCAGCCGCTGCACTTTACCCGCAGCAGGGGTCCCTGCGGAGGGCGCAGAAGTTGGGCACCAGCCGCTCACACGTGAAGGTCCGGCCTGGAGGCCCAGGAGCATTTGGGGAAAATCCCCACTGGCTTAAGTGGCTGACACGCTATCACAGCTTCATAAAATACATGAATTTTTCTTCGTTCACATGAACTGTACTTGGCTGTTTTTCAAAACTGGGGGGCGGGATCCCACTGACACACACAATATGTGTGATGATGAAAGCCAGAGCCACGTTTGGGGGAAATTCTCAACTTCGTCTTCCTCCCAACGTTGAGACAGACCCTGGGATCAACGTCACCGCAGCTCCACAGGGACGGTCACACCGAGGTGCACCATCGTGAGACTCCGTCTTCTTTACGGATCATAAAACCATTCCTGCCGTGAAGGAATTTCCTCACAGAAGACACTAAACATCGCGGCGACCACAGAGGGAAGCATAACGAGGAGCCGCTGGTATCGCCCGCCGGCCGGGGGGGACCAATGGCTGAGGCTGAAGACAACCGAGGCTCCAGGCTAAGCCTCCGTGCCGATGGGTTTCCTTTGGGTTCAAACCATCCAAATGCAAGTCACACTGCAATGATTCTATCTGTTTTGGACTGAGCTGTGTCACCCCAAAAATTCATGTGAAAGCCCCAACTGTTCCCCAGTGTGACTGTATTTAGAGACAGGGTTTCTGATATCATCCCCTCCTAAGGAGGTTCTGGTTGAGGCTAGAGGAGGCCATGAGGCCAGGGTCCTGCCGCGGGCTGGCCGGGGTCCTCACGAGCACGCACCCGCACGGGAGAAGCCACGCAGGCCCCGGAAGGAAGGTGGCTGTCCACATGCCCAGGAGCAGAGCCTCGCAGGGAGCCCACGCCGCGGCACCTGGTCTTGGACTCACAGCCTCCAGGACAGACAGAAATAAACTCTGTTGTTTAAGTTGCTGGTCTGTGAGGTTTTGCTGTGACAGCCTCGCAGAGGAACACACTCTGCTAACGCCTGTTTTTGCACAAAACCCAAGAAGCTTTTTTCCACTAAGGTGAGCTCCACGAAGGCTGAGCCCAGGGAAATGTCTTCCCTGTGGGCAGTGGACAGATCACATGGGCAACAGGTTAAATGTGAATTAGGGTAAGTTTGTACCGTGCAGAACATATGTTTTTTTCTGTTATAGCATTTCCTCTTATTCCTCCCTTATTCCGAGCTCCTGCTGGCATAACCGCTAACCAGATTCGCTTGCTTTAAAGAAGCAGGAGGAGGGGGAGCCGGAGCAGGAGGGGCCGGGGAGGAAGCAGAGCGACATGGAAAGGGGGAGGAGGAAGCTGTTCGTGGCGGAGGGAAACGGCCCAGTAGGATCAGACTCAAGGTTCAGGTAAGTCTCCGGAGAGAGGAAGCAGCGGGGCCGTGTCGGCACAGGCGTGAGGCCGGCGGCTCCCGGGGCTCCCGTCGGTGCGTGGGGTGTCCACGTGGAGCCCCGGGGAGGCTGCAGCGTTGTCTATTCCCCGGAAGGGGCTCAGCTCCTACAGTGTCCTGTGACAGGACCAACGCGTGACCAACAACAGAAAAGCAGACGAACTGCATCAAAAATAAAAGCCCTGATGACTCAAAGGAGCCCGTCCAAAAAGAAGTCACAGATCGGGATATGATATTTGGAAATTATGTATCTGATAAGAAACCGATAAATGATCCAGAAAATGGAAAGATATCTAACAAGTCCGTGATAAAATGGTGAGTGACCAAATATTTAAAATGCGCACAGGACGGGGGACACATTTCTCCGGGGAAGACACGCCATGAGCCAGCGAGCCCGTGAAGGGGTCCGTCATCCGCCACCGTGGAAACGGGGCTCACACCTGGAAGAGCACGAGACCTCAGACACCATCAGACCGCTGGCCCCGTGTTAGAAGACGGGAAGTAGCAGAGTAGGAGGGGGTGAGAAGAAGCTGGAAGCCTCCTGCGCTGCTGACCAGGGTCTCCACAGTGCACGGGCTCGGCGGCTCCAAAAATGTTCAACTCGAGTCGCCACAGAGCCTGGCGGTTCTCTCAGCTCGGCCCTCGAGGGGAGGGAAAACTGTCCACAACCAACGCACACATGCGTGTTCAGAGAACACTGGTTCACTTGCCAAAAACTGTCAACAACCCAAAGTCATCAGTGGATGAAGCCTGAAGGTGGTCACATTGCACGGAACGTCGCTCAGGCACGAGCCGGTGAGGCCCACAGACACCGGCTCCAGCTCCGACGGGCCTCAAGAGCGTCCGCGGGTTGAGGGAAGCCGGTCTCCAGAGACCACAGCTGCCTGACCACCGCCATGAACCCACAGAACGGGCACCTCAACAGGGACAGAAGCTGATGAGCGTTCCTTGGGGCTGGGGGTTGGCCAAGGGGAACGGCTGCCGGGGACACGGGTCTCGGGGTTTAGTCGGCGTGAAGGAATGTTCTAAAACTCGACGGTGATAGCTGCACAACGCGGAGACTAAACCGGAAACGCCAACTTTGTCGCATCTGGAAGGAAGACAGGCCGGTAGAAGCAGCGCAGGCTGGCCCAGCTCTGTGCGACTCGCCCCGCACAACTAGCGGCACAGCCAGGGAGGGAGGGGCCCCTGACGAGACTCTCTTGGAGGAGGGCCGCCCTGGACAGAACGGCCGCTCCACGCTCTCCCGGTGGACGGGGAAGGAAACCTAATCTCCTTTACCTGTGGGTCGTGTCCAGGAAGACCCTCCCTAGCTCGTGAGCTGCCCTGATTCTGACTTAGGCTTTAACCTAACTGGTGGGAAGACCGCAGAGACAGGACCACGGGGAGGTCTGTTCCACAAGCGTCCACTCCTAAGCGTGAACATCAGGGAGAGGCGTTTCTTCTCCGTCTGCAGGGAGGGCTGCGTCAGGAGCCAAGACAGTGCAGGAGCGTCACGGCGACCAGCAAGCCTTTCCTCGGCGCACCTGCTCCTTGCTCCGTTCTCACAACTTCTACCACCGGATTCTCAGCCTGGGTCTCTAGCAACTTTACAACGAACACACAGGCACGGGACTCTAGAAGAGCATCCTCTTGCCATGTGCCAAGCCGGGGACTGACCTAGACACAGACCCCTGGGAACTAAGCCTACCCCTGGGGACTGGCTGCACGGAGAGCCCCACTGGCCTGGGCGGACTCCTGCCCGCTCGGTGTCCGTGCTACGCTTTGAAGTTGAGATGCTGAGACCCAGAGAGATAGGAGCTCACGAGGGTCGCGCAGAGGGATAGGCGCTCACGAGGGTCGCGCGGAGGGAACCCCAAACCAGCCCCAGTGACCTCCCGCCCTCAGCTTGACCCAGAGGCCGTGGGAGGGTCTTGCCGCAGCTGGTCTTCTGCTGGAGGAAAGGCTGCCGCTAACTCACAGACACCCAGGAAAGGGACAGTCACCCGCTCTGTGTGTCGTGTTCCCACGCACACTGTGTGTGCGCCGTGCCCAAAAGCCCCTTCTCAGCATGCGGTACACCTGTCTCTTTCCAGGCACCTCCGGTCGCCTGGAGTGTCCCTTACCACATAACTGGCTTTCGGTTTCCAGAGTGAAGACGCTGACACCCTCCTCGGCCCCACACCTGTGGCCCAACCACAGGCTGCTCCCATCACTCCCGTCACGCCGGCCCCTCCCCCGAGTCCAGGCCTGCACCTGGTCAAGAGCTCACGGCAAGTGCACCACGGCCGGGCAGCCCGGTCTGCTCTCACGCAGAGACAACATCCAGAGGACGGGACCGCGGTCCTTCCAGGGTGAGCGCACCGGCTTGGAAATGAAGAGGCCTGTCCGACCGGCCGCGCGGGGGTAGGAAATCCGGAACCCCAACTCTGGGCAAAATCCAAGCCTCTGCCACTGAGAGATTTTGGAAAAGTGTCTCCCTAGGAGACAAGAGACAGAGTCCATTATCTGTTAAAACACACGGCACTCTGCCGGTGTGGGACAAGCTTTCCGTCCGTTCTGTCAGATTCTCTCTGGTGTTCTGTCCAACACCAGAGCTCGTCACCTCAGCGGAGAAGCAGATACACGTCTTTGTCCGGTGAGAGGACGAAGTTCGGAGGGACACACGCCGGCCCGAGCCGCGACGGACACACGCCGGCCCGAGCCGGGACGGGCACACGCCGGCCCGAGCCGCGGCGGGCACACGCCGGCCCGAGCCGCGACGGGCACACGCCGGCCCGAGCCGCGACGGGCACACGCCGGCCCGAGCCGCGACGG
>NC_081561.1:148575666-148618312 GCF_022355385.1 Mustela nigripes | reverse complement strand
ACACACGCCGGCCCGAGCTCTCAGGCCCAGTGGGCGGGACGTGCTTCTCACCACTACTCCCCGTCCTCACACTGCAACGCTGTGTCCCGGTTCTTTAACCATGTTTGGATACTGAAATCTAAGAATTACACGTGATCGAAACTAAAGCTTTCCTTTATAATCAGGAAAATTGAATAAATTCAGTGACGCACACTGTGGTTGGGCCACAGGTGTGAGGCTGAAGAGGGCGCCAGCGTCTTCACTCTGGAGATTAATACTTTTTAAAATAAATCAAAAGCTTCTGCACAGCAAAGGAAACAGTCAAGAAAACAAAGAGGCAACCCACGGAATGGGAGAAGATATTTGCAAATGACAGTACAGACAAAGGGCTGATAATCAGGATCTAGAATGAACTCCTCAAACTCAACACACACAAAACAGACAATCCTATCAAAAAATGGGCAGAAGATATGAACAGACACTTCTCCAATGAAGACATACAAATGGCTATCAGACACATGAAAAAATGTTCATCATCACTAGCCATCAGGGAGATTCAAATCAAAACCACATTGAGATATCACCTTACACCAGTTAGAATGGCCAAAATTAGCAAGACAGAAAATAACATGTGTTGGAGAGGATGTGGAGAAAGGGGAACCCTCTTCCACTGTTGGTGGGAATGCAAGTTGGTGCAGCCTCTTTGGAGAACAGTGTGGAGATTCCTCAAGAAATTAAAACTAGAGCTACCCTGTGACCCTGCAATTGCACTACTGGGTATTTACCCCAAAGATACAGATGTAGTGAAAAGAAGGGCCATGTGTACCCCAATGTTCATAGCAGCAATGGCCACGGTCGCCAAACTGTGGAAAGAACCAAGATGCCCTTCAACGGACGAATGGATAAGGAAGATGTGGTCCATATACACTATGGAGTATGATGCCTCCATCAGAAAGGATGAATACCCAAATTTTGTAGCAACATGGACGGGACTGGAGGAGATGATGCTGAGTGAAATAAGTCAAGCAGAGAGAGTCAGTTATCATATGGTTTCACTTATGTGTGGAGCATAACAAATAGCCTGGAGGACATGGGGAGATGGAGAGGAGAAGGGATTTGGGGGAAACTGGAAGGGGAGGTGAACCATGAGAGACTATGGACTCTGAGAAACAATCTGAGGGGTTTGAAGGGGCGGGGGGTGGGAGGTCGGGGTACCAGGTGGTGGGTATTAGAGAGGGCACGGATTGCATGGAGCACTGGGTGTGGTGCAAAAATAATGAATACTGTTATGCTGAAAATAAATAAATTAATTTTTAAAAAATGGGCTTTTACAGTCTACATTTAAAAGAAGTTACGGACTTACTTTAATACTTAAATCTGTGCAAAAACAGAGGTTTTATCACTTCGAATCTGGTCGGTGTCTTGATGCTTTTTTTGATCCCACATTTGAAAAACAGAGTAAAAAGGGAAGTGGGGAACGAAGACTTGGAAACTTGGGAACGCAGAAGAGAACATAATGGGTATTACTCTCCCCAAGAGAATGCAATTTACCATGATTTAAAGCAGAATCAAAAGATAATTATCTTCTGGCCCTAATTTTAATATGTGCAATAAAACAACAATTATCAACTCTGAAGAAAGCAGAAGAATGTTTCCACTGAGGGGTTCCATATAACCATGGAGCGTCGTGGGCGTCACGGACGTCCCCCTGGACAGAAAACAGAGCTGTTTTTACGAGCTCAGGGAGGAGGAAGAAGCATTTTCCCCGGAGCGGGAGGAGGACGTCAGAGAGGACGGACAGGCCCCAAGTTCCCTCCCGCCCACACACACAACTTAAAAAGACCAGTGGAACCAGAGGCTTCCCAGGGCTGCCCACCCATCCCGGCCGCACTCTCCCCAGGGTCTCCAAAGGGCCACGCCTGCGGCCCGATGCCCAGCTTTTGGAGGAGCCACAGGCAAAGAGAGAAAGACACGCTGCACTGCCAGCTTCGGACGTGACCCATGACAGAACGCCAAGTGCCACGAAGCCCGCCGCACGGACCCTCCCTCTGAGCTGGGGAAGAGCCTGCAGCACCCCCACGAGCCACGGCCCCCAGCGTTGGAGGGAGTCTGGGGTCAGGGTCCGCCTCCCAGCCCCAGCAGGGCCACCCCAGCAGGGCCAAGCAGGGCACTGCGACCCGGGCCAGGAGGGGAGAGCTCAGCCCTCCAGGACCCGCACAGAGGCTCCCAGGCCTGGGGCCGGGCGGCCTCCATGCCCGCGGCCATGGTCAACCATGCTGAGTCTCCCACGGGCGGGTAGAGGTTACACGGCGGGCACTCTGCAGTCCACCCGCCGTCCAGGTCATTACTGGCAGCAGCCAGAGAGGTCAGCTTTTGGCCCAACACAGAGATTGGCCACGGTCCTCAGCTTCCCCAGATCAGGGCAGCGGGCTCACCCTGATGCTGGACCTACGCCCTCCAACAGAGACCTCAGACGTGACCCACTGTGGGCCTGAGTCCCACCGGCCCCCGAGCACTGCATCTCACAGAGAGAACAAGTCCGTGTCCGCACAGAGGCGGGGACGTAACTGGAACCTGGGGGCCCAGATCAGATGGTGGCAGGGTTCCTTGGTGCTCCCTGAGAGGGCAGCCGTGTTGCTTGCCTGGCGACGCAGCGTCCCCCACCCCCATGCCACACCCTCACCTGATCTCTGAGACGCCCCCCGTCCTGCTGGGAGGAGCCCTGACTTCTGGAGGGCAACTTGCTTCGCTCAGAGCAGCGGACTTAAATGCTCAGCTATGGAGCACCATCTCTGGAGCTCCTAGTGTGTGGCCAGGCAGCAGGGCTGTGTCAGTCAGGAGCTGCTGGGCCCTAGGGATTGGGAGGTTTGGGGGCACTGCTGGGCTCTGCATTTGGGCCCAGGGTGGCGTGCAGGCAGCTGGTGGGGCCTCCGTGTGCAGGAATTCTGTCCTGAGATACCAGTATGACGGACCCCCGGGGACCTCACCGTGTGCCAGCGAGGGGAACGGAGCCATGGGTTGTGACCCGGGAGTGAGAGCTCACCAGCCTCCTCCTGGTGGTCCCCAGCTCAGGAACACTGGGCCGGACAAGCCTGGTGGGCTCTGAGCTCGGGCAGGGCTTCCTGACGGGTTTAATCGCTCCCGGCGTGTAGCTCTTTTCTCTCCAACTTGCAGAACCACAAGCTGCTTGGTCTCTTGTCTCCCTGGCCAGTGAGCGCAGGTCCCCGGAGGCGGGACAGGCACGGAGGCTGGAAATGTGGAGGCCTGAAGGTCTGATGCTTCAGACCGGGCAGAGGACAGGAGGTCGGGCAAGAGGGCCAGGACACCAGGCCGGCAGGGAGGCTGCGTCCGCGTCGTTGTGCAGACAACTCACGCCATCTCTGTTCCCCTCCGGGCTGTGCTCTTGGGTCCCCCGTACCCCGGGAACTGTGCGCTGTTAGAGCCCAACGGGGCTGCTGCCCAACAGTGCCACAAACCTGACTCAGGACAGAGGCGACAGAGCTCAGGCCCAGGGGGACGATGGCAGATTCCACCCGCCGGCCCCAAGCCAACAGGTCTTGGAGAAGGGTCGTGAGGTCGCCTGCAGGACAGAATGCCTCCTGGTGACCCACCGGAGGCCAGCGCACAGTGACAGAAAAGGTACAGACAGCAGTGGGGCCCGATCCCACAGAGCTCACCCCCTGCATCAGAATGAGCCTGTCGGGGGCCTTCCCACAGCGGCCCAGGTCCTGCTCCGTGCCCTGGGCCTCACGGGGCGGAGCTGTGACCCGCAGGAGGAGCCCGCGTCCTCCCTCCGCCAGGCAAGGGGAGCGCCAGCCACACCACAGACCAGGGCCCCCGCCTCCCCGAGACGCTGTCCTTCCAGAAGCTGCCAGCTCCGGCCGGCAGGGGGTCCGCCCTCTCTCACCCCCAGACCCTCGGTGTGATGGCCCCCAGCACCGACACCCCAGACACAGAGACTGCCCTGGGCCACCAGCACCTCTCAGTCCCCTGGTCCCCCCCCAGGCTTCTCGGCCTCATCGGGAAACTCCGGCCTGACCCCAGCGACTGTGGGGTCGGCACCGAGGCCTGGGCACGTGTGGCCCCGGCGGGAAGTAGGAGGTTGAGGGGCGCACGCGGATCGGAGGATACAACCGTCCTGGTGTCCGAATCCACAGCCGCCTGCCCCTCCGGGGAGAGGGTGCGAGCACTCCCCGCGGTGACGTCCCTCCTGGTGCAGGCCCGCGCCCCCGAGCCCCAGAGAGGACGCGCCGCAGCGCCCACCCGTTCCGCAGGCCAGGCAGAGGGGGCAGGACGGCCCACGACGGACTCGCCGCAGCTCCCCGATGCCGTCACCGCTGCTGGGGGTGCGGAGCTGGCGGGAGGCATCAGCCGCTGTCGCCGACCCCCCAGGTCCCAACACATCAGCAGACCACAGGGCCTCGCCGCGGGCGTCCCACTTGGTGTCATGTGAGGCCGCCCAGACGCCACGGAACCGGCTGTGACATCGGAAGAAGGAGGGTCACGGCCGCGACAGCGGAGGACGGTCACGGCCATTCCCTCCTGACTCCATCGCGGTCACCTCGGGAGCTGAGTCAGCGACGCCTGTGAGGCCGCGTCCTCACGGCACGAAGACAGGACGGGCGTCCGTGAAGAGATTTTCAGTCACAGACCGGAGGTAAGCATCCGACGTGGACACCGGCCGGCGCAAACGCAAGAAAGACCACGTGTGCGAGTCCACAGAAAGATGTGGCCCAGTCAGCCTGTCACCCCCAGAGCGAGCCTGGCCTGATGTGTGCCCTGCACATGCTGCTCCGCAGCCGGATGCTGATGCGCCGGACCCTGATGCGCCGGACCCTGATGCGGCCGACGGTGACAAGGCCTGGTCCCAGTGGTCCGGACGCCACACAGCCATCGGGCTGTCGCGGGGCTCAAGGGCAGATTCCTGAATCTGCTCATCTGCAAAGAGCCAGATTATCACGAAAACCTGTAAGGACCCGACCCGTGACTCGGCAGGACAGAAGAGCCAGAACATGCCCATTACGTGGGAAGGTAAGGAGGGCCCGGGAGCCGGGGCCGAGCGGGGCCGAGCGGGGCCGAGCGGGGCCGAGCGGGGCCGAGCGGGGCCAGCAGCACCATGCGTCCCCAGGGGGACGCAGACTGAGGGGACCAGAGCTCAGGGTAAAGGGAGATCCGAGTCCTGGGGAGCAGCGGGCACACCCGAGGGGCAGCCACGGCCAGGACTGACTGAGCGGACCACACGGCCTCAGCCCTGGTCCCCGAGGCCAGTACACAGCTGCGCTCTCCGCCTCGTGGGGTTTCGTCGTGTCAGTGAGCCTCGCGGGTCGCTGGAACATCCCAAGGGAAGACGCTCATGGTCGTGCAACGTGGCTTCTCCGAAGGGTCAGCGCATCTTTATGAAGTACGCGTCCACCGCGCCGCCTGCAGTGAGCGGCCCGTCTGGCCCCAGGTCCGCTTCCTCGGTCGTTGCATGAACCGGCTGGGCGAGGCCGTCCCTGTGGCGTCCTCCGCGGTCCGGTTTCAGAACCGCGCTAAAGCGCGTCGTCTGTGGGCGCGACAGCCGGGCTTCTCCACAAAGGACGGCGGTCACTGAGGAAAGCTCAGCCGCGCACCGAGCCGCCCCCTCTGACAGTCGGCGCTGCGTTTCCCGGTTCTGGCCACGGGCGTGCACGGCCCCTTCCACGGCGAGCGGCGCGCTCGGCCGCGGCCAGACGGGCCCGTGTCACGCCCTCCGCGGAGTCCCGGTCCGGCCCGTCCGGTGAGCAGCACTGAGCTTCTGTTCTCGGGAGTGAGGTCTTTCCTGCTCCGGAGCCACCTCTGACTCCGTCCACATGCTACGCACGAATTCCACAGAATTCAACGACCGTGTCACCAAACCGCTCTGCGGCTAAGATTTTGTGACCGACTTTTATATCTTATCGGATAGAAATCAAGCCACAGAAGAAATGATTCAGGACCGTAGTGGACACTCTCGACTTTACAGTGAGAAGGAAACGGAGTCATGCATTCTTGACCGAAGCACGAGTTCAGGTTTCACTCCTCGATGGATGGTGACTCACGTAACGGACTGACGCTCTTCTCGCGGAATCAATCACCAACAGATGATTTCATTCATGTTCGTATTGGATTTCGGCTAATAAAAGTGCGCAGGTCAAACTGAACTTAATTCTCTGAAACTGAAATTAATTCTCTTTTCTAGTTATCTGTTTTTTTCTGTTGTTTGCTTCATTGAGTTTGTTTTAGGGAAAAGTAGTAGTGACGCCACCAGAGAGCCCGTGGAAACCATAATGGTCAAACTCTTTACCGATTTAATAGACACTAAGTGCCCACTGTGTGTAAACTCTCATAGCCTGGAGAACCCGTTTCCTCTGCAGGAAAGGTCCCTCCTAGTGAACGCCACGGAACGTTCCAAAGCCTGCTGACCACGGGCCCACGGCACACACTCACTGTGCACGGCGATCGCATTCTGCGTACTCCGTAGCATGAGTGATAGTACATCATGTTAACACAAGCTCGCAGGGCTAATAGGAGGGACTTTGAACTCACAGAGAAACATCAGAGGGAAAGAGAAATGGGCTCCGGGTCTGGCCTCTTCTGCAGGAGGGAATGCAAGAGCGGGGACAAACAGCTCCTTAAAAACGTGCAGAAGAGGAAAGAATCACCACTTATTTGTGCTTCGTTAAATAAATGTGCCTGCTTCTATCAGAGAAGATCATTAGAAAAGTATCTTTTAAAAATAAAAATTAGTGGGGCGCCTGGGTGCCTCCGTGAGTGAAGGCTCTGCCTTCGGCTCAGGCCACGATCTCAGGGTCCTGGGATCGAGTCCTGCGTCGGGGTCTCTGCTCGGCAGGAGCTGCTTTCTCTTCCCTCTCTGCCTGCTTCTCTGCCTACTTGTGATCTCTCACTCTCTGTTGAATAAATAAATTAAAATAATAAGCATAAATAAAAATAGAAATTAGAGGCGCCTGGGTGGCTCAGTCCTTTAAGCTCCGACTCTTTCCTTCAGCTGGGGTCAGGGTCTCCGGGTCCTGCGAGCGAGCCCTGCGTCAGGCTCTGCGCGGGGCATGGAGCCTGCTTGACAGTCTCTCTCTTCTTCTGTCCCTCCCCCGCCTTGAAATTAAAAAATTAAAAATTAAATGAAAAAATTAAAATTGAAGCTCGTTTTGCATTTGAAACCTCAACAACGGTTTCACTGTTCCACGGTGCCCATCCAAGACTATTTTCATTTTGTAAAATACCAGTTTGCCGGGACCTTCTTCAGACCCTGGGAAAGACCGTGCATCTTGACAACGGAGAACCCAGGAATTCCTTGCCCTGTGTCCAGGTAGCAGCAAGTGTCACCTTCTGTAAGTCTGCTCACGCAGGCTGACTGAAACCAGATCGTAGCAGACGGTGACTTAGGGACACGGGCATTTCCCGAAACATCATTTTCAGCCCCTACACGGCGAGCGCCTGGCATGCTGCCGTTGGCCTGGGACTCTGGTAAGAGCCCGTGACGAGTGACAGAGACGCATGTGTCCACAGGCAGCTTACTCTGTCAAAACCTGAAATCATGTCCTCGGACACGTCAAATTGCTTCTATGGAGAATGCGTGTTTCCAGGGACATCGTTCAGAATCCTTTGCTACGCTACGCACTCCTCAGGTAAAGCTGGGGAGGGCCACCCTGCTTCTCCCAGGAGACGCCTCCAAGGCCCACGGAAAACAGACGACGTTTTCTTCATTTCTCCGCGCGCGTCACACACTACAGGGCAAATCTAACGAGATCGCTTCGGGCACCAGAGTGACAAGACCGAGGAAATCTCCCTGGCACTAAAGTTCGTGAGAGTAGGATGCGTGTTGATCCTTTATACGACAGGACAACTTCTCCCGATCACTCCAGAGAAAAAAACGCAGATTCTAGAACATGATCACGGTTTCCCTGCCGTTCGCGCGCATCTGAGAGTCAGACCCGTGGATTTTCCCTTCCTCATCTCAGCCCGGCGGGGCTACAACCCCGGACGACGCGTGCAGGGGGCGTCCTCGGCAGCAACAAGGGAGCGGAGCGTCGTGCTGCGGGGCTGGAGGAGGGGACGGGGGACCTCGGGGCGGAAGTCGCTCCAGAAGGACACGGCAGGCCCGCCCCAGCCCAGCCCTCCCAAGGCGCCTCCGCAGCTCGTTCTCCGTGTTGCCTCGGGGGTGCTGGGTCAGTGACCGTCCCCACCGCAGAGCCTCTGTCCTGGGCCCTGCAGGAGCCTCGAGACACCCAGACCCGGGGTTTCCCATCAGGAGTCCCTCTCAGCGTGCGCGTCGGGGACACGGAGGGGAAGACAAACGATCCTCCGTATCCTGAATGCGGGGAAACTTCCGATTTCTTTCTGTTAATTGTCAGGTGGCGTGGAAACACGGGAAGGAGAGCACGCAACCACCCGCGGCCAAGCTGGGACTCAGAGGCTGTTTTTCTGCGGACATTCGCCGCCCGCGCCTGGGGCCGTCACGCACCGCCCCGTGATCACTCTGCGGTCCTGGCCACGGAACACCCAGCCCTGGACGGTCACTGTCTTTCACTAAGTCCTCACACGGGAGCACCGCTGGGGCAGCCAGGCAAGCGCGCAACCCGCTAAGCTCGGAGCGCACAGGACGCGTCCGCGGCGGCAAAACCTGTCCATGGAGCCACTGTCCCCTCTTCAGACGTCGCCGTAACACACAGAACTCTCTGGCGCCCAGCGGCTCAGTTGGTCCCGTGACTGCCTTCCGCTCAGGACGGGCTCCCGGAGTTCCAGGATCGAGTCCCAAGTCCGGGTCCCTGCCCAGCAGCGGGTCGGCTCCTCCCCGGCCCTCCCCCCTCACGCACGGGCTCTGTCTCTCTCTCTCAAATAAATAAAATCTTTTTTAAAAAATGTAAAACTCTGTCAAACACTCCTTCGCAGCAAATGCAATCCACATAGTTCTGAGGATTTTGAATTAAATTAACAAGTGTTTGGACATCTCTGAAATGAGGTCAAAAACAAATACTTAGTATCAAATATTTCTATTTTTACACTGAAGCTCTCATTTGCTTGACATTTTCAGAGAACGCTTTTAAGGAACTTAGAAAACTTAATAAAAACACCAGTATCTGAGCTACATTTTGGTGGTCAGGTCACAAGAATCATTTGCGTGAGTCATCAAAAATTGAGAAAAAAAATGGACTACGTGCTTAACTTCCAGAAAACAAAGCCACTCCCTGCGTCGACCAAAACCCTCCTCACAAAGTGGCGTCGGGCCCCCTTTTACCTGCATTCTTATTGGTTTTGTTCTGCCGACTTTTAACTTGCTCAGTCCAAAGCGTGGGGTAACGTGATGCGATATCTAAGAAACCAAAACAAAGTGACGATTATTTCCAATATATCTTGAAAACACAGTCTCCCGATGACAGAGCTCGGTAGGCAGCCTAAAAGCCACAGGCGCTGCGCTCAGTACATACATTGTGCACATTTTTAAAGAAACCGTTAAAATGATTATGCGCGTGAAACAAAGGGCAAGAGTCAGGCACGGAGCCTGTGCCTTCCCTCCGCGCTCCCGCCTCCCGAGTGTAACAGAATGGCACGTCTTCCGATTGGCCTCCCTTCAGAGAAGCGGGTTCCAGGGAGAAACCCCGACAGAAACCCGCCCTCGTGCCGCCAAGAGCGGACGTTTGTGCGGCACACACGGTTCTGCTCAGGGAAGACTCAGCACAAACCACAACACGGAAGATACGATTTTGTGGAAGACATTTCAGGAACGGTCCCTTTCCGCAGTACCGTCCGGCAAACCCGAGCGCTTGCCGGGCGCCAGTCACACGGCAGGACTGAGACCCCACGGCAGAGCCACCCTCTGCGCTCACAGCCTGTGACCTCGGACCTGCGGCGTCCACGGACTCCGGGAGCGCACGACACTGTGTCGGCTCGGGGCCTGCGGACGTGAGCCCCTCCTGCTCCCACTCTCTACGGAGCGCCTCGTCGCTCTACCTTTCAGTCTCTGACTTATTTATCACCTTCAAACCCTCGTCCTGTTGGGCCCGAGAACCTGGGAGCCTTTGGCAAGTACCGAAGCTGACGTCAGAAAGGCCAGGAATGGGAAATCCACCTTTGCCGTAACTACAACGTTCAAAACCCTTGGAAACACCCGCACACACATGACCTCACGAATTCCTTCTCACACATCGCGTTGCAGTGGAGACATGATGTCAGACACGACGCATGAGCAAGGAACAGGACGTACGTGTCTACACCCTTTGAAATAAATATTTTATGGCCTCCCAATTATACAATCTCAACTCATAAATTTTGATTTAAAAAAGACCTCTGTGTCGTGCTGTATGAAAGCACATGGCCCCGTTCACGAGCCGTCTCCAGAGCCTCCAGGAAGGACGGCAGGAGCCCTCAGAGAGCTGCAAGTGGCCAAGTCCAGTCCACTTGGAGGGGACTCCCAGCAGCGTGACTTGCCTGCACTGCCCAGGCCCATGATGGCCCCGTGCACACCCGCCTCCTCCCCCGGCCAGACCCTGTGTCTCCCGGGCTCATGTCCGCTGTCCTTGCCCACGACTGTCCCAGTGTGTTTCCGTGTCCTCCCCATGCGCCCCGCCGCCCTCCCCCAGCCAGACCCTGCTTTCCCCTGGGCTCACCTTCCTCATCTCCTTGGGGTTGAGTCTCCAGCGCTGGAGCTGTGGCATCATCTGAATTCAGAACGGAAAAGATTTGCAAGGAGACTACAATTATGAGAGTAAGTTCAGTAAGTGCACATACAGGATGGAAGCGGGGGGCTTGCATACACCCCACACATCAGCCAAAACCACCACCCCAGGTGCACGGGTGAGCGGAGCCGGGCAGGGCTCCCCATAAACCTCACAGGGGCCCTGGTGCACTGCCACGTAAGGCACGTGCCGGCTGAAAACCGGCCCTGAGGGAGGTGCTGGGTGTCCCAGGGAGCCAGAGCAGCTTGGGACGGGCGAGCAAGGGACAGAATAACGTAAGGCAGGGAGCACAGCAGCGGGGCGGGGACTCGTGTCGGCAGAGTCAGCGAGCGGGGGTGACCAAGTCAGGGGCGTGGGCTGGGGGACCCCGGATGCCCTTGCTCTGGCCCCGCCCCATCTTCCTGAGCACAAGGTCGGGATCGAAGAATCGAGTCTGACTTCCTGCTCTGGGCACCCCTGCACCATCAGCCCCTCCCTCACCCCTGCAGGAGCTAGGGCAAGGGACGCATGGAGGGACCAGAGTCGATGTCACAGAACGGGGGCTGGGGGTCACAGCAGCGCTCTGCGATCTCTTTGGAGGCATAGGTCCTGTGGATAATCTTTCCTTAATCAGTAGAACAATGGACTGTGGGTTCCCTGGTAGAGCCTAAGGTTCTAGAAAGTTCTGAGATCTAGCAGGGAGATGTGGAGAAGGAGCTGCTGAAGTCTGCTCTGGGTGAGCGGGCCCCTGCCCTGGGGGCGGTCACAGGGCACCTTGCAGGGCTCCCAAGAGCCAGCCTGTGCCTTTCCCTCAAGCTTGCCCATGCAATCCGGTTATAAAATAATTTCAGGATTAAAATACGCTAAATAGTGAGAGAGATGAGCACCAGCCACAAGGCTTATCTGTGATTCGTGACTTTCCCAGATGTCTGAAGAGTAAAAACGAAGTTTCTCATAAACTCTTCTTGGGGGGAAACCAAAAAGCTTTTTTAAAAAACTTTAACACACAACGGTCTTTTGGGGGGAAAAAGTTTTCTTTCTGTCGGAACACAAAAAATGTAATGCTGCCTATTCGAGAAACTCAAGCTCTAACACTGTTGGACCTGTAAGCCCAGAAAGTATTTCGTCATCTCCTCCCTGAAGCTAAAGCTAGCCGGGGACGTATGTGCAGTGCACCAAACATGTTCAGACGTCCTTTGAAGCGACGTCAGTCGGCACATTATTAGTGCCGTACATTTTTCCTGAGGCCCAGCCGCGTCACCACTCTGGGGCCACGAGTCTGCTCCCAAAGTCACTGGGTCCAAGCCAGCCTAGAAAGTCGGCCCAGCTCACTCATGGCGGCGAGGCTCAGGGCACAGCGGGCAGGATGAGGCCCCGTCACCCCCCATGTCCGGCACCAGGGGCCCCCGCGTCTCCTGGTCCAGGCCCTACCCCCACCCCCATCAGCACGACCGCCCTCCACCCCCGTCTACGCTCAGGCCCGTGTGGAGTTCTGTCCCAGCATAACGAACATAACAGCACCTACTGAACTCGGACCCAAGAAAATGAAACAGAACTGGGAGAGCCGTGTGCGTTCTGTTTTCCCCACTAGAGTTAGCAAAGGCCTCATTTTTATCCATAACCCAGCTGCGTGGCTTAATGTCAGGCATTTTCTCTCTTGTGTTCATGTCTGTATATCAAGAGCCTTCAGTAGAAGGAATGTGTTCTGGCCTTAAATTAATTTCTGTGCCCACATACCCGTTCCCTAGGGATGTTCGCGTGACCTCTGGAGCGGTTCCACAGTGGACGGAGTTTCCTTCCGTCCCCGCGGCCCCCAGCCTCGGACTGAGGTGACAATCATGAATGTCGCCCCTTCCTCCTCTACAAAATACCGACAGGCCCGACCTGGGGCTGCACAGACCCGAGTCCATGCTGGTCACTGAACATTCTTTTCCGGACGTAAACCCTTGCTCCAGCAGCATTCTAACTCTGCTGCCGCTGTCTTTCCCCTAGAAAATGGGCTACTTTCCCCAATTATACGGTTGTTCTGTCCTACGTCATGCCATACCCCGTCCACACACTCCACGCCCACCCACCACCCCCTTCCACGGGGCTGCTCCGCGCACACCCCCACGGAGCCCCTTGCACACCGTCCTCACGGCTGATGTGCCTGTCCCCTGTGCTTATCTTCAGGACTTTAGGGACGCCACCATCTTCCCAGGGCAGGGACGATGCCCGCCACAGCCTCAGTGCCGGCTTCTGGGAATGGACTTGAATGAAACCCAGGTCTACTTGGCTTTACACCACTTTCCTCTATTACTGGGTCATACACTATAACCTACATCAGAAAAAAAAAAAAAAAACCTAAAATTTTGGCTCTAAAACATTTTTATTTTCTCTTGAAAACAACTTCTGACTTTAAAAGTTGATATAAAGGAGGAAAAACACATCCCTGGGTCTACAGGATGACGGCTGTGTGAGGGCACAGAGAATATTTGGGATTCGTGGATGGTCATGGCGGATGCGCCGTGGCCTGTGTGAGATGAACCAGGAGCCCTGGAGGGGTTCCAAAAGCACACGGCCCGCTGCTCTGCCCGGTTCTTGTTGTCCCCAGTCCCCGAGGGCATGACTGTCACAGGTGGAAAGCATACCCCTCTTTCTGATGGGCCACAGTGACCGCCCGAACTCCACAACCACATGTGGAACCCAACACCAAACTAGAGCCCTCCCACAGGGACAGACCCCTGTGGCACCTGCCCGCACCGGGGTCCCAGCAAAGCCACACCTAGGAGGCCCTCAGGTGGGCAGCGTGGGTTATACGCCAGCCCCGCAGGTCCCTGTCCCTCTAAATGGACCCACACACGGGTGTTGAATGAGGAAGTAATCAAGTGCTCAGCTCTCCTTATCACACAGCCCACATTACAATCTCAACAAGGCGCTGACTGAATCAGCTGCTGCATATTATCATCATAGAAATTTATTCTAAGATAGTTACCTGTCTTTCCTGTGCCTTCCCGTTGGGGCACTTTTTCATTTATGGAACCTAAAAGGGGAAAACAAGGAATAAATTATTTTTGGCTCCCAAGTGGTCATCGACAGTTGTTACGCAAATATTGGGTCCCACTTTGAGCAGTTCACAGTGCTTGTCACGTCCTCGTCAAACGACACACGCCATCATGTATGCTGAGGTGACAGCGTCATCTGCAGTCACAGGCCCTCGACTAGTTCCGACGTCTGCTGCTGACTCCTTAGTTGGCCACGCATGTGAGGACATGGGCTCCCGTATGCAATAAACAGATCACCGTTCCCTCACTGGGAAAGCCCTAATCCCCTTAACATGCATTTGGCCGTGTTGACACAGCAAAGCACATTAGATTTAAAAAGGAACATTTTTTTTTTAAATAAAAAGTTATGCAACCAGGGTGCCTGGGTGGCTCCGTGGGTTCAGCCTCTGCCTTCGGCTCAGGTCATGATCTCCGGGTCCTGGGATCGAGCCCCGCATCAGGCTCTCTGCTCAGTGGGGAGCCTGCTTCCCTTCCTCTCTCTCTCTGTCTCCCTGACTACTTGTGATCTTTGTCTGTCAAATAAATAAATAAAATCTTTTTTTAAAAAAAGTTGTGCAACCAAAGATCAAGAAAACCCTGCTTCCAGCTGGATTTCATTCTATACGAAAGAATACTGAGGAACTTTTTGCGGGAGAGTGCTGGGAAATGCCAAGGCTGTGGAGTAATTCACGAGAGCATGTCTACACTTCTGTCACCCAAGAGGTCTGCCCTACACCCGTGAGGTGCGGCTCTCTCTTCCCCAGGAGCTCAAAACGGCAACCAGCACTGGCTCCCCCGCCATTACTGCACTGCTCGAAGGACTGAAAAAAGAAAATTCTGTTCTGAATGAATTTGGAGTTTACCTGCTCATTACGCTCAGAACCATCCATGCAGGGTTCATTAAGAATCACCACCGTCTCCTGCTGGGGTGCACGCCTTAGCGAAAACACCTCACCACACAGAACATGAAACCCACTGACTTGTCTTATAATTTGAAAGTGATGTTGAGATACAAACCAACATTTACGCTGAAGATGTAACTTGGTGACATTTAAGAAGGCTTACCTTGTGTCTTGGGTTGTAACAGTAATATAGGAGGGAAGGTACCAGCAGTTCATCTAGGGGAAGGTCTCACCGCCCAGAGAAGTTAACACACCCCTGCGGAAACCATTCATTCTCTCCAACACAGGCGGAAATCACTGGAAGGCGGTGGGTTCTCACACCCTCTCCCAAAAGGTCAGCGGGTTTACCTCAAGAACAAAACGCACACACAATAGACCTTTCTCCAGCAGCACGTCCGCTCTGGCCACAGTCTTGTGGGGTCGGCTCCCAGCTCGGAAGGAGACATACCTACTCCTCCTGCTGCGGCAGGTCTAAGAGCAGCCAAATGCCGCACATCTGCAAGGTTCCATCCTCCAGCAGACGCGAGCACTGCGGTGTGCCCAGCCCTCGGGCGGCAGCCAAGGGGCTCACCTCCCGGCTGCAGCTCCTGCCCCCGGAGAACAGTCCACAGCCTCCAGGCTTCAAGACACACGGCTCTACCTCTGCTAAGAAGTCTCTGGGATAGAAAGGGGGCCCCAGCGTGCGGCCTTCTCTCAAACCTTTTGGGGCCCTGCTCTGCTCCCTTCTTCCTTTGAGCCTCTCTCCACAAATCCTGATTGCTTTTTTTGTTTTTTCCTTTTATTTTATTTTTACAGTGTTCCAAGAGTCATTGCTTATTGTTCCACACCCAGTGCTCCAAGACAGCTCGTGCCCTCCCTGGTAGCCACCACCAGACTCACCCGACACCACACCCCCTCCCCTCCAAAACCCTCAGTTTGTTTCTCAGAGTCCACAGTCTCTCATGGTTTGTCTCCCCCTCCGATTTCCCCCAACTCACTTCCTCCTCTCCGTGTTATTCCTTATGCTCCACAGTAAGTGAAACCATGTGATAACTGACTCTCTCTGCTTGACTGATTTCACTCAGCATCATCTCCTCCAGTCCCGCCATGTTGCTACAAAAGTTGGGGATTCGTCCTTTCTGATGGAGGCATCATACTCCATAGTGTATATGGACCACATCTTCCTGATCCATTCGTCGGTTGAAGGGCATCTTGGTTCTTTCCACAGTTTGGCGACCGTGGCCATTGCTGCTGTGAACATTGGGATACAGATGGCCCTTCTGTTCACGACATCTGTATCTTTGGGGTAAATACCCCAGAGTGCAATGGCAGGGTCATAGGGAAGCTCTATTTTTAATTTCTTGAGGAATCTCCACACTGTTCTCCAAAGAGGCTGCACCAACTTGCATTCCCACCAACAGTGGAAGAGGCTTCCCCTTTCTCCACATCCTCTCCAACACATGTTGTTTCCTGTCTTGCTAATTTTGGCCATTCTGACTGGTGTAAGGTGGTATCTCAATGTGGTTTTGATTTGAATCTCCCTGATGGCTAGTGATGATGAACATTTTTTCATGTGTCTGTTGGCCCTTTGTATGTCTTCATTGGAGAAGTGTCTGTCCATATCTTCTGCCCATTTTTTGATATGATTGTCTGTTTTGTGTGTGTTGAGTTTGAGGAGTTCTTTATAGATCCTGGATATCAGCCCTTTGTCTGTACTGTCATTTGCAAATATCTTCTCCCATTCCGTGGGTTGCCTCTTTGTTTTGTTGACTGTTTCCTTTGCTGTGCAGAAGCTTTTGATTTTGATGAAGTCCCAAAACTTCATTTTCACTTTTGTTTCCTTTGCCTTTGGAGACATATCTTGAAAGAAGTTGCTGTGGCCGATGTCAAACAGGTTACTATGTTCTCCTCTAGGATTCTGATGGATTCCTGCCTAACACTGAGGTCTTTTATCCATTTCGAGTTTATCTTTGTGTACAGTGTAAGAAAATGGTCGAGTTTCATTCTTCTAGATATAGCTGTCCAATCTCCTCAACACAAATCCAGATTTCTTAAAGAGCTTAACCATCTTTAGTCATCAGCTCTACTGTTATCATGTGTTTCTGCAATGAGTGTGTTCTATTTTGGACTGGAAATGATAATATTTCAGCAATATTTCTGAACATGACTACTCTGGTTTTAGCATTCTGAGCTAACTGTAAATGCCCTATGTAGTCATCCGATGCTCCTCACAAAAGAACCTCTCCACTGGATTAAGGCAGCATTGTGTAATCTAGGGGCTGAGGACCAGAAGCTGCAGATTCGGGGTGAAGAGGCTGAGCCCCAGGGGACCTTGGAAAGGGCTCCCTGCCCCCTCGGGCACACTTTCTCCCAGACCAACCACCCCTGAGCTTGCTCACCAGCCCCCGAAGTTGACTTGGTATTTACTCAAACCAGGCCACACAAATGATTCCATCTTGTTCTTAAAGTACGAAGTGATTTTAAAGCAGAGTCAAGCGTCCTTGGTAACCTGCTCCTGGAGTCAGGTATTTTGCAACAGAATTTGGAGAAGATCCCGGGGTGCTGTTTACTTTGTCTTCCAACTGCCTCTGGACAAAAAGCCTCCCCCAAACCTCACATCCTTCCCAGCAACGGTGTCCCCAAGGATGTGGAAGAAAGCTGCACGTTCCCCTCCAGCAGCAAAACTGCATGCTGCCTAGAATCCATGAACCCCAACCAGAAATCAGCTCTCACTCTTTCCTTACGGTTTTCTGGCGACAAGGGTGTGCTGAAGAATTCTCAGCAATTGGAATGAGAATTGGGAGAGAAATGGGTGAGATTGCAGGACTCAGGTGCAGAAAAAGGCTTCAAAACGGGGGGCCTGAGGGACAGTGAACACCTTCGTAAGCTGCGGGCTGGCCAGCTGCACCTTAGAGACCTGACCCCTGCTCACAGACATAAACACTGCCCCTCGGATTCATCTCTCAAAGGGCACAGCTGAAGTCCCTCCACGGGTGAACTCTCATCCCATGTAAATGCTACTTTAAAGGACATGACTTTTTTAGCAATTACGGTATGCGTGACCAGTGGAGGAAACCACAAAAATACAACGTGGAGAGAAGAACACCTATGATTTAAGGGGGAGATCATGTGAGTTGTGGTTCTGAGCACCTGGTTCAGATCCAGCTACAGTCTGGAATCCCACTATGTTGCCAGAAGGGCGTCCAACGGAGGGTGCCAGGTTCCGCTGCGAGTCCGTGGTCTCAGCAAGCTCCTTCCCCAGCCTCAGACACCACAATGGAGGACAGTCTCCAGTGTGCGCAGCCGCGGCAGAAGGGAGAGGGTTCATGAGGCCCAGGCCGGGGAGCACAGATCCAGCAGGCCAAATGGCCAGCTCCATCAGGGCCCAGTTCAACAAGCCACCATGATTTATGTCTTTCTGGAAATCGCACGTTCAAGTAGAGACTTACAGCATCACATGGCTTTGTTTCAGAAAAAAAGAGACAGGATCGGGGGTTGGAGAGAAAAGGAACAGAAAGAAGAGTGGGTGGGCTCCATTCCTCCTGAATTTTCTGGACACGCGTCTCTTTGCCATGGCTCTGAGTAACCCAGTGGGCCTTGTGTTCTCTGAAAGCCATCTCCCTGTCCCTTCCAGGCCCCTCCTCCTCCCACCATAGGACAAACCAGCGGGCTTTCCTCAGGCACTGGCTGGTGATGTCTGCCCCTCATTCTGTGCTCAGAACAGCCTGCGGTGCCGTGAACGATCCCGCAAACAGCTCATGGCCACACGGTGCAGGGGGTCGCAGAACCAGGACCAGAGCATGAACTCACCACCCACAGCTCTGTGACCCTCAGCAGGCAGCTGCACCTGCTCCAACCTCCCTTCCCTCATCTGCAAAATGGGCCATGTCAGGAGCATCTGCAGGCTGATGAGGAGGACGGCAGAGAGCCCGGTGACGCGAGGCTCACCATGATCGTTCAGCTGAAACAATCAGGTGCCCCGAGGTCTGTGGCACAGTCCGCCATGGCCTCTGTCTGCACGTAGGAGTGTTTCACAGGCAGAGGTGGTGACAAGGTCCACACCCGACAGACAGCAACACCGTCCGCACTCAGAGCAAGCAGGCAGGCAGGGCACCTACGAGCCTGGGGGACGTCGGCATCTCTCCGTGATCACGCTCGTGGGTTCCTTCAACACATGCTCACTGCGTGTGGCCAACACATGATGCAAGAGAGACAGCGCTGAAGAGTTTCATGTGCTTTGGGGAGATGAGCTTGAGCTGGAACTCACTGAAGCAACGGGCCCGGCAGCTGTGAGCACACTCTGCGCGGTTCCGACGGTGCCGGTCGCTGTCCTCAGTCCTCCCCATCCATCATGTCATTTAACGCCGACAACAACCCCATGAAGTAGGTACCAGCATTATGGCCACTACACGGACGGGAAGACTGAGATCTGGGCAGGTGCCTAACTGGCCCAGGTCACTTAGCCAGTAAGTGGCAGGGCCAGGATCCCTGTCTGCACTGTTTGCCCTTGGGGAGCTGAGCAGACAGGCAGGCCCCAGAGGCAGATGGAGAGGCCAACAGACACCCCTGGGGGAGAGCAGTGTGAGTCGGGAGCAAGGCCAGCAGCACCCTGGGGCACGCGTGCGTGCTGGGCACCCGCTTGTCCCCTTGTTGTGTGCAAACCTCTGCTTGCGAGGACACAGCTCCCCATGTGGGGACTGTCTGAGCAGCCTGGCCCCTGCAGAGTCTGGTGTGGGGCAGACCCTGCCTCAGAGTCAGGGAGCCTGAGAGTGACCCGTGGAGGTGGACAGCACCTCAGCCAGCTCCAACAGGCCCCTGATCTCAGGCCTGCTGACCCCTCGGCAGCCAACAGGCCCAGCGGTAGAGAGCCAGGGCAGAGAGACAGAGAGTGAGACGCGTGGGTGTCAAGCCCGGGATGGAAACCAAAGCCGACATCCAAGCGCTTGGAAACCAGCCAACCCCATAACGCTCTTTGGTCCAGGGCCAGCCCTACAAAGGGCTCCGGACACAGTCACGTGCTTGAGCCAATGTGCACAATGGCATTGCCAGCACCTGATTTTTTTTTTAAAGATTTTATTTATTATTTATTTGACAGACAGAGATCACAAGTAGGCAGAGAGGCAGGCAGAGAGAGAGAGGGGGAAGCAGGCTCCCCACCGAGCAGAGAGCCTGATGTGGGGCTCGATCCCAGGACCCTGAGATCATGACCTGAGCCGAAGGCAGAGGCTTTACCCCACTGAGCCACCCAGGCGCCCACCTGCATCCAATTTTTAACCAATCGCTACAGCCCAGCTCCTGCCTGGTGACCTCCTGGGGGCCTCACGACACCCAACCCCGTGAATACCAGTGTCAAAGCTTAGAAACGCCCAGTCCAGAGAACATCATGACCTTCCGTGAATCATTCCATGACTGTGTCCAACATGGTGGGCCCCTGCCCTCCCCCACGGGATCCGAACCAGGAATGATGTGGCTCTATTCTTTCACTCTCTGAGACCCGTGCCCGTGTCCAGCGGGCCCCATCGGTTTCCCTAGGGTGACACAGCAGCTGGCCCTCAGGGAAGTGGCTCCTCTGGTTCAAGACCAGAGGACTGGTCTTGCTTCCAGGACTGTGATGCTTCCCGGGTATCAGTAGATGGTGCAGGAGCAGCTCTGGCGAACCCCCAATCTTCCCTGTACATAAGGCTACATATCATACACCCATCACACACAGACGCTGACAGCAGCAAGTAACACCTCACACTAGCTGAGCAGTCATGACCTTAACGGCCACAGATTTCTCTTGAGTGTCTGACAAATCCTGGCTTTACAGGAATCGCTGGGAGGGGCGCCTAGAGGGCTCCGCTGGTGGAGTGTCTGACTCTTGATTCAGCTCAGGTCATGATCTCAGGGCTGTGAAATGGAGCCCTGTGTCGGGCCCTGCTCTGGGCATCTCCCTCTGCCTTTCTGCCCCGCCGACTCTCGTGTGCGTGTGTGCGTGTGTGCGCACTCGTGTGTGCGTATGCGTGTGTGTGTGTGTGTGTGTGTGTGTGTGCACGCGCGGCCTCTCTCTGTCTCCCTCTAAAAACAGTTCCACAGTCTGGAAAGTGTATCAGAAGTTTAACAAGCGCTGTATTGGCTCGATCAGATCACTGTTTCGTCTCATCAGGGTTGTGAAATGAGTTTCCCGGATACCTCGCTGACGGTCACAGCGGTGCCGGGTGACTTGCATTTCTCTCCAGAGCCCATCGCAGTGAGTGACGTCTGCACTGCCTCCCGGCAGCCACAGGAACCCCACTCTGGGTCTCGCCCCAACGACCCACCGGCTCTGTCCTCAGACCTAAAGCTCTCCGTTCTTGCCCCCTTGCCCGTATGCGCCGGAATGCCTTCCTTTACTCTCACTTTTCAGGAAGAGAATTATTAAGGTGAAAAAAAAGCCATTTTGAGAGAAAAGGGGGGCTCCTTCTGATCAGTAACCTTTCTGCTTCACACCAAGCAACCCTGAATTTGCATTTCAAGCATTTGTACAAAGAAATACTCCAGAGACTCGAGAAGCCAGCTGCGGCTGTGCTGTTGACGTCAGGATTTGGAAATCCAGTTGTTCCAGAAGTTTCTTTCAGATTCCTCAGCTGTGCAGGTTGGTCACTGAGCACCAGGGAAATTCATGAGTGAAAAATGAAAAAAAAAGTTAGCTTCTCTTTTCCAAGGGAACATTTTCAGAAATGATTAGGATTTTCATAGAAATGTGAAGTGCCCCCGTCAGGGGGAGGCCAAAGCTACAGGCACTGGGGAGGTGCAGGACACATACGGGCAGTGTACTGAGAGGCCTCCGACCTAACCCCAAGGCCGCTCTCCTGCACGCCTGGACCTTCCCAAACCCAGCAGGGAAATCACTCAGATGAGTGATCAGGAAAGGGCCACTGATGTGCTCATCCCTCTCGGCAGACAAGCGATGCCTCCAATAACTGACCCCAACGAGAGATGACACTGGGCATGATAGAACGGGCCGGGAAATGCGTGGGGCCGAGAGCCGGCTTTCTGTCCTGCCCCACGAAGGCACGGGGACTCGGGGAGTGGGGATGTCGGGTTGGACAGGACCCCCAGCCTGCTCGGGACAACTCTCCCCACCGCCGACTCTGGTTTGGGGGGGGGGGGGATGGGCGCTCCCAGGCAGGCCTCAGCCACGGATGCGGATGTCTCCCCTCTCCTGCTCTGTGGCCCCAGACCTACAGCGGACGTCGGACACAAACTCCCAGCTGAGCCACACACAAAGGTTCCGGGGATGTCGTGACACGGAGAGTTCTTGCGGGCAGGTTCAGCTCACGTGTCTCACGCTGCTTTGTACCTGTGCCAGGAATAAGCTCTTGGCCACGGTGCACAGTTGCAGATGGGAGGGGAGAGCCTGGAGCGATTCCCACGTAATAGCGGAGGCACAAGCTACAAAAACCCTCCCTTGGAGAAGAGTCCTTTGTTTCTGAGTTCTACTCTGCCTCCGGTAACGTCAGTCTTCAAGTCTTCAGAAGAAGAAAAGAAGAAAAAGTTCTTGCAGAATAAATATGAATCAGCGACGTCCAGATGGAGGCATGTCGACCCGGCCCCCCAGCAGCACAGGGGGTGCGGGACCGGCTCAGGCCCCAGCAGCACAGGGGGTGCGGGAATGGCTCAGGCCCCAGCAGCACAGGGGGTGCGGGAATGGCTCGGGGCCCCCAGCAGCACAGGGGGTGCGGGAATGGCTCGGGGCGTTCCTGTCATTTCCTTCATCCCCTGAGCATCCCCCATGCAGAAGACCCTGAGCGTAAAGCCATCTCCTGACCCAGGGATTAAATCCACAGGGCTTGATAAGCAAAGAAATCTCCAAACCATGAGCAAGAAACGCGGCAGGGCAAAGTCTGGGACGCAGCTGGCGGCGGCTCAAACAGCAGCATTTCGGACCTGAATGCTTCTCAAGGCGATGTGCGTCCTGACCCCCGCACGCTCTCCCCTGGAAGGCTGGGAGCTCCCACCAGCCTCGCGCTCACCTTCTGCACCGGCCTCAGGACCCGCAGGCAGCGGGGAAGCGAGGAGCCCCGGCTGAGAACAAGTACCAGACCCCCGTGCCCCGTGCGGCAGCGCGTCCCCCCCAGAACGGTGGTCGCCTGTCCACCCTCACGCAGCAAGCCGACCTCGCCCCCCGGGACACACGTGTCTGCAGTGCCCTGAACAGACCGTGCGCGCCTTGCCTGGCAGGGGCTCAGCCACAAACGAATCAGCAGCGCACGATGAGTGGATTCCTTGGGGGGGGGGCGGGTCACGTTGGATGCCCTCCGTGACTTTCCAGGCGAACGTGTCACGTACACTCTGGTCGACTAACACAGCATCTTAGGACTCGTTAGGGGGTCGCCACGCTCAGTGGTTCAGTCGTCAGGAAGCGCGTGTCCACGGGGTGTCGTGGGCCAGGATCTGCCACCCCAAACCTGCTGCTCCACCGAAGCCTCTGCCTCTCCCCACTTGAGCACCACTGAGTCCGTGGCCGCGGCTGGAAGGACACGGCGCGAGACTCACTAGCTATGGAAATCGGAGCAGAGCGCTGACCCTGGGGGCCCGTCCTGGGTTCATGCGGATAAAGCCCGTGGCGGGTTTCCAGAAGCAGTGGGGAGCCGATGGGCAGGGTGGGGGCAGGCGCAGCGCCTGCCGGGGCCTTGCCGGGGCCTGGACAAAACCTCCACCTACTCGTCTCCAGGTCTCACGCCTGGAGTTACGCATTTTCCAAGTAAGTTCATGGCTCGTGAATTTGCATTTTTGGATTTGGCTGAAAATGTGGGCTATGGAGACAAAAGCTAAGAGTTTTAAGTCGTAGCTCTGTCCCAAGCAAAGAGGCCTTGGGTGGAGTCCCCACCTGTAAACTAGAAGGAACTAGAAGGTAATACCACTTCCGTCCGGGCAGCCGTGATGCCCGACGCCTGGTGGGTCCCCTCAGACACCAGCAGCAGCCGCTGCACGGACACGGCCACCGAGCCGCCGCCTCCGCTTCTGCAGACCGTCGAGGACGGCAGCCGGGCGTCCGCAACCCGTCCCTTCTGCGTCTCTCACCCATTCCTCCCTCCAGCCCCGGTGTGGCCTCAGTTCCCCGCCCCCCCCACCCAAACCCTGAGGTTGAGGGTTCAAGTCCCTGTGCTATTTCTTCCAATGACCTCTGCAGTTTTCACTTTTTCTCTTTAAAGCTGTGGACTTCTGCCCTCCGGCCACCGACATGCCTGCACAGCCTGACAATCTGTCGTCGAAGATCCAGAGAAGCACTTCCCGGGCACGCAGAGTCGACACGTCCCCCCTCTCCGGTCAAAATCCTCTGCCCCTGGAACGGCCATCTGATCCTACCACAAGCCCTTCCTCATGCCTTTGTGGCTTTCTGCCTGGGGATGTTTCTCTAAGTGCAGGAGTTGAGTTTGATTTGTGTTTTGAATTTTAAGTGGACTCATGTGTTCTGTGGCGTTTCCACTTAGGACCACTTTGGCACCGTGGGACCGAGCAAGCTGACCCAAACACATGGTCCATCCAGTTGGACACTGTGGCCGTCCATCTGTTCCCCAGATCTGGTTGTTGCCACAAACGGGGGTCTGGACGCTCTGCGCGTGTCTCTGGCTGCAAACCAAAGTGAGCGTCCCTGGAGCCACACCACACCCCGTTACCCCATGTTGGAGGCCAGCGGGTTCTGCTGGTGCAGTGGGGGAGGGTCGGTGCACCCATGTCCCTATCAACACATCACAGATCCCTTTTTCTTTGCTGTTAATTGGGAGGGGGCAGGGGTGTGGAGGGGACTCTCATGGCAATGTTAATTAGCATTTCTCTGGTACTAGTGAGCCTACACACTTCCTCCTATGTTCGCGGGTCATCAGGGTTTCCTCCTTTATAAAACGCTGTGTCTCTTCAGGACTTTTGACCATTTTTCTGCTCAAGTGTCTCATCTCATTCTCCTTATCAATTAATAGGAATTTTGGTCTTTTGCATTAATGGCTTAAGATTATATAATTATGGAATGAAGGACTGTTCCCCTTTTTAAAGGGTCTTCTGGGAGAAGCGAGCTGGTGGAGGACTTGGGGGCAGGAGGTCCTCTCCCTGTTCTGACACCTCAGTAACATGAGCACGTCTGCTCCCTCCCCAAGCCTTCCTCACCGTGCACCGGCACAGGTTCGCCATAGACACAGGTGCCCGTCCTGAATGACGGCTTCCGTTGACGGCTACAGTTTAACTCTCTTGTCACAATTTCATGGCGGGTGTTTATCGGGTAAAGCTGGTGTGAACTCCAGGACGAAAGACAGCTGTTGAACAGGGAGCCTGACGCGATTTTAATAAACTGGGTGAAACCACGGCCACGGTTCACAGCGAGTGGATCCTGGGCACCAGCAGTAGAGGCGCGCGCCCGTCTACCAGGAAGGAGAGGACGATGTCCCCGGAGAACGGGTCCCTGGCTGGTCGCAGACGGAAACTGCGCTCCCCTGCAGTGGTGCCCACACAAGGACCCCAGCAGGGACGTCCTACCCCCCGCTTTGCTGCATTACCCGTGAGGCTCTGTCAGCATCTGGGGAGAAGTCACAGTGCCTTATGCCCACGTCTGTCACAAGGAGATCATGCACGTGTCTGTGTCGTGAGTGTGGCACCGCGTGTGCGCGTGTGACCGAACATTGTGAGTCTCCGCACACGTCACGTGTGTGGGTGTGAGCACGACCGTCCCGAACCCCTACCTGGCCTCAGACTCTCACCGCAATTCCCCAAACCCTGCAGTTTCCAAGCACGGGCACCTGCTTTCCCACACCCGCACTCCTGCAGAACAAAAGCACGACACAGCGTGGGGTCGGCAGACGTCTCCCAGGGCGCCTCGGAAGTTACAGAGGGCGCCGCAGGGTCCGCGGGTGTGAGGGGACGCAGCCCACGCAACCCCCGCCCCGGCCCAGCAGTGAGAACAGACGCTCACGCGGAGACAGGGAGTCTGAGAGCCGCGCGCCCCGCCTTCGCCGCTAGCCCGACCGACCCACCGAGCCGGGCGCAGGCCCCACGCGAGAAACGCCGGACTCTCGAGCACACTGTTTCCCCAAACCCAACACATGGGCCAAAAAAATCCACACAGCCACCACGAAAACACAGCATCTCTATATAGTCTGATTATAATTGCTGGTACCTGGTTGGGAAGAGGATGTGTTAGCGGGTCCTGTAGTGGCTTGATTCCAAAACCGAATGTGAGAGATTCGGCCGAGTTTGTACACATGGCTTCCCAATACAGACCTTTCAGACACAAGCTAATTTCTAACAGTATCACCAAAGTCACAGAATTGGACATCCCCCCAGTTTTCTCCTTCACAAAATAAGCTCGGTGCCTCATGGAGTCGCACGCCTGGAAAGAAACCTGTGCGACGGCGTCGCCCAGAAGGAGAGGCGCGGAGGGCGGCGGTCGCGTCGCGCTTCCTTTCCTTTGCTCCGTGAGGTCATAGAGGGATTATTAGGGGCAAGCGTTAGCTCACGAAGAATATTTGTCAGCAATTTTTAGCTCTTGGACAACCAGGGAGTTTTAAAAAATAAATCTTTTTTAATTCCACATGATGCACACCCGTGGCTTTTAAGTGCTGACCAGTGACTGGAAATATGAGGTTCATGTTCCTGTTAACTACAGACGTCGTCATCCTGCAGCCGTCGTGAGTTCTGGCCTGCGCCCTGGCTCCCCGTGTAAACATCTGAATCATGAACAGAATTCCTCATTATAAGATGTCTCACTTTTAAAAAGTGAGTCTAGGGCACCTGGGTGGCTCAGTGGGTTAAGCTGCTGCCTTCGGCTCAGGTCATGATCTCAGGGTCCTGGGATCGAGTCCCACATCGGGCTCTCTGCTCCACGGGGAGCCTGCTTCCCTCTCTCTCTCTGCCTCTCTGCCTACTTGTGATCTCTGTCTGTCAAATAAATAAATAAAATCTTTAAAAAAAAAAAGTGAGTCTAAAAGTACATCCTAAAGGCAAACGCTTCGATGTTTTACGTGAAAACTCGGGAACACGCGTAGTGCTTCGTTTTCACTACGGCTGCTTCGACCGTGGACTCAAGTCCGATCTGGGAACCGGATGCAGAGATCACGAGTCCCTTCAGAGACGGTCAGATTGCTCCCCCAGGCCGATCAATCACAACTCACGCTGTCACACTCTCTCCAGTGAAAACGACCAGGCCCACTTATACCATTTTTGGTAAAATACTAAAGAAAAATGGATTATCTCATAGGTTACACTCCTGGCCGTATTAAGCCTTTGGCTTAATAAAGAATGAGCCTCTTTTTCTTTGCAAACATCTACATATAAAACCAGAACATTTTTCTTTTTTCCCCAAAAGAAACATGTGGCAGTTTCCACTGCTGACTACAGTCCCTGTGGCCGTTCCTGAAGAACCCCGCATCCTGAATCAAAGAACCTCCCGGAGCCAGAGCAGACGCCCGCGGCAGAGCCATCTTGAACAGCTCTCCCTGTTGGCGGCTTCGTCGCTGACCCGTGACTCCCACAACCACCCCACGGGGTCCCCTGGGAACCACGCGCAGATCCGGCCACACCCAAAGAACTCGGCGGTGGTCAGTGGCCGGCGCGGGGCGCGCTCGCAGACCTACCCGGGCACCTGGGCGTCTTGTGGGCCACGGCCGTGCCACTGACAGGCCTCCCGTTGGGTGTGACGCACCAGCAGTATCCGGTGTAGCTGTGACACTGCACCTGCGGGCGGACGGGACAGCGGTCAGCTCTGGCTGCGCGCATCTCCTGTCACCGCGTCCGCACACCCGGCGAAGGGCAGGGCAGAACCGCGTCCCGCAACCCCGCAGTGGCGCGGCCACGTCCAGGACGCCTGCCCGCCTGAGCTGCAGCCGCCGCTCCTGTCTCCACGGGGAGCTGGGCCCCGGGGTGTCCAGGGACACGCTCAGCCTCTCCCCGCGGCACCGCGGTGGACGCCAGGGGAAGGGACAGCGCCCTCCCCACCTCGGTCCGTGGCACCGCTCCTGCTCTGCCCCCACCCCGGGGTCTCCCGAGCATCTCTCCTGCCCCCACTCTCTGACCCCAGGTCTCGCCAGCGTCCCCTGGCTCCCCAGGGTCTCCGGGGCATCCCGCGCACTACCCCTCCCCCATCTCCTCAGCCTCCCTCTTGCCCACCCCAGGGTCTCCCTGTCACCCCTGCCTCTCTCCCACCCTGGGGTCTCCCCGGCCCTGCCCCCCGAGGTCTCCCCAGCATCCTTCCGGGGGGGGGGGTCTACTCTCTACTCTCAGAACTCAGGATCCTTCTGGGACTAGATCCTCAGCGAAGAGCTTGGTGCCCAGGCGCCGACGCCCCTCAAGGGGGCTGGGGGGCAGGACAGAGTGACCCAGATGGACAGCAAGGCCCCAACAGAGACCCCTGCCCCCCGGAAAGGCGCGAGTGACTTCACTCGCACAACTGGCCGTGGAAGTCAGCCCTGTCCTTCACTCGCTCCCGACCGGGGCAGCGACCTCTGCCACGGGAGCCCCCGCCCTCCTCCCCCGGCCCGCCGCCCGCCGCCCGCCGGCTGCAGACGCTGCGGAGAGCAGGTCACCTGGCTGTAGGCGCCGTCCTCGTCACACTCCGGGATGAACACCTGCTGCAGCTCCTTGCGGGCCTGCTCCTGGGTGTACTTCCTCTCGGCCACGCACCTGGACACGTCTGCGGAAGGAGCAGAGCACAGGCGTCCCTTACACACCCCGGAAGGGCAGGCGCGGAGTCACCCGCCGTGGGTGGAGGCGGGCGGAGGGTCCCCCATGGAAGGACCCAGGCCTGTGCGGTGGGAAGTGGGGTGCTCTCCGCACTCAGCGAGCAGACCTGAGGCTCAGAGACGGCCCCTCTGCTTCTCCGGCTGCAAGGACTTTGCTTCCTCGAAGGTGAAGACGTCCCCCCGTGGGGCCAGCGGCAGACGGCCGTCTGTGGGTCCCAGCGGGGCTGTGAGCTCACCAGCTCCAGGACACACTCCACGGCCAGGTCCAGAAGCCCCTCTAAGATCAGACCCAAGGCCCTGGCCCTCCACCGCGAGGTCTGGAGACCACCTTGGCCAGGAAACCACAGTGGTCCTTGTGTCCGTCATGCTGTCCCAAGGTCTCCAAGCCATACTGAGGCCCTTCCCCACCCCCAACGATGCATGGAAAGTCTGACAATAAGTCAGATAAAAAGTCACACATCTTTAGTGACTCCCTCCACTGCGTCCCATATTTTCAGGCATTTGTACTAACATGACCATAACATATTTCAATGAAAGTTTCTACGTTCCTCCAGCTCCTCAGGGAACCACCTTCTGGGACCCAAGAAGCTCACAAAAAAGGAAGAGTCTGAACACACTGGCATGTATCATCTCTGTGCGGACACCAGGAGTTTGGAGACAGACCCTCAAACCAAACACGGAGATGCGTGCATTGCAAGGGCACGCTGGCTCGGGAGTGAGTCCCCCCGCTGTCCCCACAGCCTGCCACGGCCCGCACATGACCTCCGGGACCAGGAGGGACCGGAGCTCCCGCTGCTCGTGCCGGACGTCTGTGACGGGTGCAGAGGCGTGGACCCCCAGAGCCCCCAGTAGGGCAGGGGCAGCAGCACACCCCCGTGTGTCGTCCACGAGCCCCAGGACACCCACGCCAGCTCACGTTTCCGCTCCTCAGGCCGCCGTATAATGTCGCTCATCTGAGTTTTCAGACTCAAGAAGAATGGCTTTCCCCATTTTTCTCAAGTGTTTCCAGATTTAAATAACAAGTTGTCTAGATCTTAAAGGCCGTCTGGACTCCAAGATCTACTTCTTCAAACGTGTCCACTGGCCAAGATCTTTAGATGGTGACTTTTGATTGCCTGGTACCGGAGACTGCTGGCTCGGACAGCGTGCCTGCCCTCTGGGCAGCCGCTCCAGGGCTCCGGTTGTGGCCACAGCTCCCGCGGCGTCCAGGGGCTGAATATAGACTCTGCCACTCCACACACCCGTCCTGGTCTTCAGGGGGACGTGGGCTGCAGGCTGTACCGTGAGTTACGGGCACACACGCTGCAGAAAACAGCCTTTCATCCAGGCTCCGCGCTCACGTCCTGATCTACAGTCCGGCCTGGCCAGCCCGGGCTCAGCAACATGTGGTTTTAGTGCAGTCTGTGTTTTAGCTGAGGACAAATCATTGCTTTGCTGGACGGCTGTCCTCGTTTTTTAAGTATAACCTGTGGTTTGACTGTCTAAAACGAAAAGCGATATGACTTCCAGCTTGCAAGCTCTCACCAGGGCACAGACAGAATTACAAATCATGTCTAATATTTGGGCTATTGTGGGACATGGGAAAAGAGCATACATTTTCTAGGCAACTCACAGACCTTGTTCCTGGCTTGGACGCCTTCCCTAGAAGACTCTGCACTTAACTGCGGATCGGCTCAGACCGGGGCGGGCGACTCGCACCTCTCACGGGAGATTGAATTCCCCGTGTTGGTCCAGCATGCCGCTGGCTAGGAGGTCGCCGGAGGCATCCTGCGGCACAGAACTGTGGGGCCTGTGTCAGCTGTCCTTCGGAAATGCAGGCTCCGTTTGCCCACACCACCTGCTTGTGCCCCTGACTCTGGATATTCTGAATCAGGGTCTTTACCCCGGAGAGCGGTCAGCGGCCACCAGAGCAATTCCACTGGAATTCACGAGAACACCAGGGATGGTACCGGAATGAGAACATCTCCCTTCCCTTCTCCTTAGTTCGTGATTGGTACATTGCGGTCAGAACACTCCACGCCAGATCGACCCTTTTGGCAAGAGCTCGCCCTAGGTGCCGTGCCGCTTAGTGATCCTGGGCGTGGACCCTCCCCCGTGTCCTCAACATCACTTTAAACCCTTACACGGCTGACGTGTGCCCGCTCAGCTAAGGCAGATGTCCCTCGTTACTGAAGTCCTCGTACCAAGCACAGCGAGGTGAGAGGCGAGACGGGGTGTTTTCCTGGGCGGTGACTCGGGCGGGAGCGTCCACCACAGGGTCCTGACTCGGAGTCGGTGCCGTGTGCCGGGGTGCAGACGGGCCCCGCCGCTGCGTGCTCACGGCCCAGCGCGGGCCCAGCGCAGACAGGGCTGGCCTCAGAGTGGGGGGCCAGACGAGCCGCGAGCGGCTGCCAGACAAAGGAGACTGTCCCGGGGCGGTGGCCGCAGAAGCGCCGGTCCTGTGAGTGACGTGCTTTTATTTGTCCTGGCACCCAGCGAAGGCGGACACGGTTTCAAAGGTTGTAATATTTTATCCACCCGTAATTTTGAAGGCCAGACTCTGAGAAAAAGCAAGGACTCTGTGCTGCAAAGCTCTTTGCCTAAATTTCTCTAAATTTCTCCCTCCCTAATACAGGGGGTTGTGCTGTGATAAAAGCCAGAGGAACGGGCGGGGGGGCCCCTCCACCCTCCGCCGCCAGGCCACACGGACAGCAAGGCCGAGCGCCTGAGGAAAGGAACCGAGTTTCCCTTCTAAATGACTATGATCAGTTTAAGTGCAGAGAGACAGGAACAAATCGTAACAGGGAAAGCTTCAGTCCATAACCGGGGCGGCCCATTAGACATCCTGCGAACTCTCGCAACATCCATGCAGGAAACAACCAACCACAACCATCGGTGCGGGGACATAACCACGAGCGTCCAGGCATCGAAACGGACCCCCGCAAACTGTCACCAAGCCCCTCCATCGGGTCTGAGTGCAGCGTCCCAGGACACACGGCGCGAGGCGGTGCCGACAGGCCCCCAGCGCTGCGGGCGCACGAGCACGCGGAGAATGCAGGCGTTGCTGAAGCACGGGGAAGACACGGTTCACGCGACGTTCCAGAAAGCGCTGGTGCGTTTCTGACCACGCCTTGAACGGGAAGGCAATGACGCTACCTGTCGTCCCGTCGACTTTAGTCCATGAGGAAGGACATTTCTAACATCAGACCTACTAGAACACTGGAAGGGAGTAAAAACGTGATTCGTGTAGGTTTCTGTGAGACGAGCACAGACACAGTGAAAAAGAAGTGCGGCTTACACAGGGCGGGTGGCACCGGCCAGGACCCAGCCTGTAGACGGGACAAAAGAGAGTCACATACACACAGACATGCACACACAGACACACGGCCATGGGCACACGCAGACACAGACATGTGCACCCAGCTACATGTGGGCACACGCTGACACATGTGCACACAGACACAGACACGTGCATTGTGTACATGCATGTGTGCACGTGTGTGTAAGACACACCTACACAGAGACCCATGTGTGCATGCACCTAAATGCACACGCGCACACTGATACACACATGCATACAGCCACGTGCACGTGTGCATACATGTAGGCAAAAATATATTGTGTGATGTGACCATGCACACATGCACACAGATACGCACACATGCACAGCCACATGTACGTGTGCACACATGTTTGTGGAGATGTGTGTGTGAGGTGACCAGGCACACATGCGCACACAGGAGGGACACATGTGCAGACACACACATGTGCACACATGTGTACACGAACACACCAGTGCACACATGCACACATGCACACATGTATACATGCACAGATGCACACAGAGATACTCACGCGTGCGCACACACACACACACACGTGCATCCTACATAGACTTCTTCAGTGGAAATACCTATTCTGTTTAGGAAAGTAGCAGCAGCCTGACCACTGACGTACAGTGACCACTGACGTACAGTGACCGAACCACACCCTGAGGCGGAGGCTTGTCTGGCGGCATCCGGAGCCTTCTGTGATGACGATGCTTTCCTGGGTCCTGGCAATCCCAGGGGCGGCTGTTCTGTCACAGATCCGTGATCACTTTGATTCCAGAAATCTCAGCAGTTCCCACGCCTCCTGGCATTTTACGGTTCTTCTTCCTTTTTTTTCTTCTCTGACTTTTTATTCAATGCCAGCAGTTTGGATGAAAAGAAATCTCCAATTGCCTCAGATCAAAAGAAAAGTATTAATGTGTTCGCTAAGTTTTGAAAATCAAAACCCCACGGATCTAGGACCCTGAGACCCAGGCCTGGCTGACTCAGGAGTCGGACGCTCCACCGACGGAGCCCCGGGGCGCCTCACTCAGTTGTCTTACAATAACCCTGCAGCGAACAACGTCGTTCTAAAGTGACTCTAATATCTGTACCCGTGTCAGCGGAAGCGCCACGTGAACGGGACTTTGAAATCTACAGGCACCTGCACGTTCTTTTTATTCTCACTTTGGATGAAATGGAACCAGCTTTCGTGAGGTGAGTTTTACTTCTACCCGCTTCCCGTCGCACACGTTCTGTGCCACAAGTTTACAGGATGGCATTGGAGCTGAGTGAGAACCCGGCCAGGAGAGTTAGCCGGAGCCGGGAGGCTGGGTCCGGACACACCGAAGCCAGCGAGGAGCTTATCCAGAGGTGCTCTGGCGAGGCCCCACGGCGGGCACAGCCAAGCTGAGTCAGGTTTCCACCAGGAGAGCACGGGCTCCTCTGGCCCGGCTCTGACCCCGCACGGGTGTCCACAGCACGAGCGTTAATCCAGAGGCTTCCCCCGGAAGCTTCCTCGCGGCCTTCCCAGACAGCAGCTGATGGCCGTCGTCTAAGGGAACATGGCAGACGCAGGACCGTTAACTCGGGTGGTAACCGCCACCTCTGCGGCACGCTACCACAGCGGTGCCAGCACAGCTGATCGCTCCTAGATCCTTCTCTGAAGACCAAGGCGTCTGATACTTGAACTTCTTCTTAGATCATTCCTCCTATGTCAGCACAGGTGACGCAGGGGCAAAACTACAATCAAGGCATCCGGATTTTTCTCAGATCGATGTGTCTAGAACCGGGACACACGAACTAGGACGAGGAAGGAGGGGGAGGGCCTACATGCCAGCTTCTCCGTGGAAGCCACCTGGCAGCCGTGGACCTGCTGCTTCCGTGGCGCACGGCCAGTCGCGTCTCTAAGCTCCAGGACAGCTGCGGCAGCTGCGGCGAGCGGACGAGTCCAGCAAGTCCGCCCATCAGTGTCCGCGCACCCGCGTCCCCACCCCTGCTCCCCGCCCCCGCACCCGGCCCTGGCTCTGGTCCCCATCCATGCGCTCTGTGTGGTTTCGAGTCTGCTTCTGGGTTTCTCTCTTTCCTTTGCTCATTTATCTTGTGTCCGGCTTCCCCACATGAGTGAGATCGCACAGTATTTGTCTTTCTCTGACCGACGGATTTCACTCCGCGGAATCCCCTCGAGCTGCATCCGTGTCGCTGCAAACGGCAAGATTCGATTTGTGTCAGAGTACTGTTCTGCCGTGCACGCGCCCAGACACACACACACACACACACGTCTGTGGACACTTGGGCAGCTCCCAGAGTCTGGCTATCATGGACATTGTTACTACGAACATCAGGTGCACATATCCCGTCAAATTAGTGCTTCTGTATTTTGGGGGGTGAACACCCAGGAGTGCGATTGCTGGGCCGTAGGGCAGCTCTGCTTAACTTCCTGAGGACCCTCCGTGCTGCTCCCCAGAGTGGCCGCACCAGCCTCCGTTCCCACCGGCAGTGCGCAAGGGCTCCCCGTTCTCCGCGTGCTCGCCAACACCTGCTGTTTCCTGTCTGGGTGATTTTAGCGGCTCTGACAGTGCGAGGGGGGAGCTCTCCGTGGTTTGATTTCATTTCATTTCCCTGATGATCAACAATGTGGAGCACCTGCTCGTGTGTCGGCCGCTTGTCTTTTTTCGAGAAATGTCTGTTCTTGTCTTCTGCCCATTTTTAACTGGATTATTTGGGGGTTTGGGTGTAAGTTGTACAAGTTCTTTGTACATTTGGGAACTAACCCCTTATTGGACACGTCATTTGCGAATGTCGTCTCCCATTCTGCAAGTTGCCTTTAGTTTTATTGACTGTTTCCTTCACGGCGCAGAAGCTTTTTATTTTGAGGAAATCCCAATCGCTCATTGTAGCTTCTGCTTCCCTCCCCCCAGGAGACAGATCCAGGAAAATGCAAATCATTTTAGTCCCTGGACACCCGTCGGGGCGCCTGTCCTTCCCAGTAAAGTGCGTGAGAACGCCACGGGCAATTTGTGTTGAAAAGTGACGTTGAACAACGCAGGAATGGTGGATCCTGATGCATAGGAGTCCTGGGGTCTAAACATTGCTTCTTCAAAGACTGTTTCATCTTCAAATATCTGGGCTAACTCAGTCTTTGTCGAAGGCACAGGAACATATTTCTAGTGTTGGGGGTTCAGTTTGGGAGGATTTGGGCGTTCTGTTTTCATGGTCCCCGTGAGGGATGAGCTGCCCTCGGGGCCAGGAGACCCTTGTGTCACTTTGCCTCGTGAGGGATGAGCTGTCCAGTCACTACGGGTCTCTGAAACCCACGTGAGAGATCGTCAGAGGAGAGCCGGGGACGGGAGCCTCTGGGGTTCTGGACAGTCTCACACGGGCCATCGTAGAGCAGGGAGGAGGCTGTCCTCAGTCTAGACGATGCCGTCATGACCCGCAAGTTCTTACAGAGGCCCTGGGTGCCATGGAACCAGAAGTCAATCCAGCGCAGGGCGAGGGCCAGGAGGTCACCTTACAGGCGAAGCCCACTCATTCTCATCCCGGTGCCTCTTCAGGGAGCCACTCATAACAAGGAACGCTGGTTTCCCAAGTGTCCCGGCGCAGACCTGCCTCACTTCCCCTCACCACGCCTCCCAGACTCGCTGCCGCCGAAGGTCGTGGCAAACCAGCACCGAGAGATCCGCCAGCACCACGTCTCCAGCACCGAGAGGTCCGCCAGCACCATGTTTCCAGCAACACGTGTTCACTTCCTGTCTCTGAGCCATATTTTGGTGCTTCGCACAATATTTCAGTCCTTTTCATGGTGATGACGTGGGGCGGTCTGTGGTCACGTGCGTTCCCGAAAACTCAGATGAGGGCTGCCACCCTTCAGCACGGACGTCTTCTGTAAGCGAGATATGTGTGTTGTTTTTTTAGATGCGATGCTTGTACACACTTGTAGACTGCAGGGTAGTGTAGACAGAACTCACGCACACACTGGGAAACCAGAGCATTGATCGGCCTCGTTTTGTTGGGGAGCCCAGATGGCGCGTCTCTGCGGCGCACCTGCACCGAGTGACCAGAATCCTGGGACGGCTCGGCGGGTGCTGAGCAGTGATTTCAGAGCCAGACATGGAAGCTGCTTCAGGAATATCGATCATTCGCTTGAGGAACAAAGGTTCCGCGTGTGTCCGGGTCTTCGTCCAGACCATCTGACGTCCTTCATGTCTCTTTTCTCCAAAGGAATCAGAAACAGCACAGTTTGCTGAAACCTAACGGCCGCTGAGAAAACAGGTCTGAGGACCATGCTGAACCCTGGAAACCCAGATGGGTGGGATTTGATGAATCATGTTCTGTTTTCTACAACTGGGGAAGGATATTTAAGGAGAAAGAATCATCTTTCATTTACAAAACTCTTTTTGTAAAGTTATGCGTTGCTTTCTTCCATCATACAACGAGAGGCCGAGTGAGTCGTGGCGGCCCCAGAACCCCGCGTCTGCCTCCACGCGCCCTTTGGAGGTAGTTTTCACTGTGGGAGGCACGTGCGCGTGTATATGTGACTCCGTGACATCATTTCTAATGCCACTGACTTGGATTATCTCACCTTTCATGGCATTCTTCTATGAAAGATATTTCCTATCTGTGCTTTAACATTTTAAAATTATATTTCCCTAATAAAGTAAAACTTAAGTTATAAATCGTATGGGCTTTGTTCACAAAAACTACAGGTCTCTCCTGAGAACGCGCTGCTGTCCGCGGGGCCGGCGCTGGAAGAAGAGCCTTCCTGTGCACCCCGTGGGTGGGCGGTGGCGTCAGACCCCCAGTGTCTTCGGACCCGGGTGCGACCTCCCCCCGGTGTGACCCTCCCCACCGCAGAGCCTTCCTTTCAAGTAAAATCAAATACTTTGTTCATCGCATTTTCATAAACGCAGCAACTTACTGAAACGGAGCTGAAGCCACGTTTCCTGCCGCAGCGGCTGCTCCCTTCACCTCGCGTATTCCTCCGGGGGCAGGTCCGGGGGAGACTCACCGGGGCCAACCTGGCGGATGCCCAGAGCCCGCGTGCCCAGGCCAAGGACCAGCGCAGACGGGAGGGAGGCCGGGGGTGTGGTGCGGCGAGCGGCGCGTCTCCGCACAAGTCAGCGTACGTCCCTTTTCTGCCTCAACTCCCTGGGGCTCCCCACTTCCCGCTAAGTAAGAGCAGAGCCCCCCACCCCCACCCCGCGCTACTCCAGCACTCCTTAGGGTGGTGCCCTCTCGTGTCCCCCGTCCTCGTGTCTCTACTCAGCCTCCCCTGGGGGCCTGGCTTCCTGCATGAAAAGGAGACGCACCTTCTGTGCGGTTCCCGCTCGGGCAGCAGCACCCAACCACAGGGTAGGAAAGGGGCTCAGTGGGCAGTGCTCTGCTGGCCCCGCACGGAGAGGGCGTTCCCAGTGTCTCTGGCCAGAGGGTCTCCCACGCACTACAGCTCACACTAGGGCCCCTCCGGGGCTTTTAAATGCTCAGGGTCTAAAACACTTGGACTCTGAACAAAGCACGATGGTGGAAAGAAAGCCTCGTGAGCACGTGAGCGCCGGTATGGGCAACACCCAGGTACTAGAACCCGCGGGTGGTGCCTGCGGACAGGATCCGGCCCGGGCGAGCCCCAGCCCCAGTGTGGGCGCCGGTGCTGGTCACGATGGGAGCCTGGTTCTGCAGGCCGAGCTCTCCCGTGGGGCCGAGGAGGGGGCTCTGCGGGAGCAGGCAGGGTGCCGACTTAGTCACGTGCAGAAATGGCCGGGACGTGTTCCCCTCGGGTACCGCGATTGTCTCGGGAAGGAAGGACGAGCAGGTGATTCAGAACGGGGCCAGGCTTGGAGCCAGGAGCCGAGACCCGGCCCGCGGTGGCCGAGGAAGTTCCACCTCGCTGAGGGCCTGCTGGGCCCACGCGGACACGGAGCAGAACCTCATCTCAGAGGCGGCTCTACTCTGGTCTTTTCTCTTAGCTAACAGGAAAAGGAAGGTCAATCCCTTTCTGAACGCAACCGTTTGTGCCGGAAATGTCAGCGTATGTTGCCGAGTCAAACCCTTCATTAACATAGGAAGGATTTCGGTGTTTGTGCTGGTTACACTGAAATCTGATTCTTGAATCAGGACAATCAGAAATTACACGTGAAACGTCCGTGGGAAGGGAACTCACGGACAGCGGGCGCAGGCTGTGTGGGTCCCGCGAGCTGGCAGGAGAAACGAGGTGCGGTGAACCGAGGACGGTCCCCGGGGACGGTCAGAGCAGCCGGTGTCCTGGTCAAGTACCCCAAGGAAAGAGCATTAAACAGCTTCAAAAATGCCTCTGCTCCCGGGACTCACAGAAATTCCTCTTCCTATACACCACGAGAAAGTCCCACAAACTGAAAACCTTTCAGCGTTTGCTTATAAAAATTAGCAAGAGGAGAAAACAACGTGCGTGGCCGTCCGTGCTACCGGCCGCCCCGCTTACCTCTGCAGCTTCCTCGGTGCGCGATCTCCAGCTGAGGGTCTCTGCACTTGGCGCGCTGGAACTCGCAGCGGGACAGGAAGGTCCTGCCGTCCGACGCGCACAGGGGCTTCTGTAAGGAGCCCCCGCAGTCCAGGGCGCAGTCCTTGTCTTTATCTTGATCGACTCGCAGGAACTTGGGGGAGGGAAAAAACAAGAAGCCAGACAAACGTAAAGAGGCGTCCCGCAGAGTCGCAGAAAGCAGAAGTCTGCCCAGGCCACACACGGCGGCGGAGTGAGGCCCAGAGCGCAGCGGTGGTCCCTGAAGCCCCGAGCCCTGGGCCGCCAAACCCTCAAGCCGGCCGCGCTAAAGGGTGCACACAGCTCGGACGTGCAGGAATTCTGCTTGATCCTCAACGCTCGTGCTCTCGGTCGTGACTTCGCTGGCGAGAACCCTCCCACACGCGCCGCATCTTGCCGCCCCCCTGGAGGTTGCTCCTGTGAGTCAAGAGGGGCCCGGGTGGCAGGTAACCCCTTCTCGGGTCTTGCTGGAGCTAGCTGGCCGTCTCTACATAAACACCAGGCCAGGGAGGCCGCGGATGGCCGTGACACGGCCGGCAGCCCCACACACGTACGCACACCCCCCAGCCTTACGTGGCCGATGGCGGGGCCTGCCCTCACCCAGGACTGCAGGCATCCGCGAGCGCAGGACCGCGTGAGGGAGCCCCCAGGACCGTCCACAGCCCCTCTGCAGCCACCGTGCTCCCGTCGCCCGCTCCAGGGTCCCTGTGCTTGCCCTGGTGCTCTGGTACCCTGACATGACCCTGCAGGGCCAGCCGTGTCTCCCGGGGCCCATCTGCCCCTCCCCCGCCCTCGGAGGACATTTCCAGTCCGACCTGTCTGTCCCCCATCTCTCGGGCAGAGCAGCGAGCAGGAAGGCGGCACTCGGGAAGGCTCTGTACATGGAATAAACAGAATCTCCACCTGCCTTTTGCACCCTGGTGTACCCCCTGCCCCACAGGGTTTTCTCTGACTTCTGGAGCACTAGCAGTTCGCTAAGCGAAAACAAGGAAGGAGAAAATAGGAAACTGAGAGATGTGGCTATTTTTTTTTTAAATTTTACTTATTTATTTGAGACAGAGAAAGCAAAGCCACGGGAGTAGCAGGGTCAGAGGGAGAAGCAGACTCCCTTCTGAGCAGTGGCCCGACGTGGGGCTCGCCCCCAGGATCCCATGTTCGCGACCTGAACCGAAGGCAGAGGCTTCACCGACAGAGCCCCCCGGTGCCCAGAGCTGTGGCTATGACCGCGTGCTGCGTGGGGGCGGCTGGCCCCTGAGTACTGTGTGCACTGAACGGGTTTATTTGGCCTCGTTTGTCCCAGCGGGATTTATGGAGGTAAAGGGTCTCGTCCACTTGTTCCCTCTTCAGGACGAGAAAAAAAGGAAATTCTCAAATTTTAGATACTTCATTGCTCTTTCTTGTTTTTTTGTTTTTGTTTCATTTTTCTGATTTTTTGTTTGTTTTATTTCATGTTCTCAGTGCTCCAAGATTCCTTGTCTACGCGCCACGCCTGGTGCCCTGTGCGGTCCACGCCCCTCAATACCTCGTTCTTTGAAAGGTGCCGTGCTTTCCCGGGAGGCTCTGGGGTCCTCGCCGGCTCTGCTCCAGAGTGACCCAGAGCTGACTCGGAGACAGACGTGGAGGGAGGGAGGACCCGAGCAGGGGTGGACCCCACAGGGAGTCCGGGCAGGGCCTGGCGCCCCCGGTCGGGTCCTGGGAGGGAAGGGCCGAGCGCACCGGGGCCAGGAAGGTGCCGCTCAGACGTCCCAGAGCAGCAGCGGGCGCTGGGGAAGGTGGTCCTGTTCTCGCTGTCCGGATGAAGGCTCCAGCCGGGGACAGGTGCCGGGGGCAGAAGGCAGCGGGGTCTTCCCGGGGGGCCTGGGGCCACGGCGGGGACGCACTGTTGTAACTTGCTCGGGCTCACTCAGCAGAGAGACGTGTGGAGACAGATCGCTGCTTTCTCACGTTGTGTGGAACGTTGTTCTTTTATTCAAAAATGGGCAAGGCAAGCCCACGCGATCTTTTGACAGAATTCTGTCTCCATGGAGTTTTACGGCCCAGTTTTTTTCTCTTTGCCCAAATGTGCTCGAACTTTCCAGCTCGGAGGTGCACCCCGGGGCTGCCGAGTTCCGGGGACGTGCTGACACCCCACAGCAGGGAAACTAGGGGAGCGCATCCACGGAAACGCGGCCTCCAGTTCCCCGGAGCTTCTCTGCGCGCCTCGCTGCTCCCGCAAAGCTCCTCTCACATGCACAGCCGGGCCCTGCAGGGCAGCGTCATGCAAACGAGAGACACAGAGACAGACAGGGGACAGACAGGGGTACAGAGAGACAGAAATGGGAGACAGAGAGACATTCAGAGACAAAGACAGACAGAGAGAGCAGAGACAGAGAGAGAAAAATCGAGAAAGAAACAGAGAAAGACAGAAACACAAACGGATAGACAGAGACTAACAGAGACAGACGGAGCCGGGAGACAGAGCACAGGTGAACCGAGCGCCCACCGGACCGGCCCTGCCCGAAGGCCACACCGGTCCCTAAGTCCGGCCTGGAAGGGGGGTCTATTCACGTCTCCTGAAACCCCAGATCCCTTGCGGTAAGACACTGAAGTCATCCTTTTCCCGAAGGAGAGAGATGGCGTCTACATCGCACAATAGAGGAAAAAAGGCTCAGGGTTCTGGCGTTGGGAATTGGACCATAATCCCTGATAATTTAATGGTGCGGAACCAACAGGGGCGCATTCCTTCATCAGAAAGAAGAGAACACACTCGACACACGTCGCTCCCCTTCCCACCGCTGACCACAGTCACTTCCGAGGCAGATGGTGTGCGGAGGACAGTGAGCTCTTACCTGGGCTGTTTGTTCTTTGACACACAAACCCCATTAGAGGAAAATAAAACAGCCCTCTTTTAAAGAATTCACTGCTTATTAAAAGAACTTGGTAGAGGGTCTTCAAACTAGTTAAGATAAAAGGTAATTTGCCAAATTTAGAAAGAAATCAGACACCGACGGACACGAAGCGAGACCTCAGAGTGCCGGGGGTCCCCGTGTCTGTGTCTTGACAACGTGGCGCTGTGCCCACGTACAAGGAGAGGCGGGAGGAAGTCACGGAGGGCGCCCGCGCGACCCTGCACGGGGCAGAGGTAGTAGGTCCGGGGCTAATGCATCAGAAACATGGTCTGTACTTCGCTTAGTACAACGCGAGGGTGTCAGCCGGAGGAAAGTTAGAACCAAACCCAAACACTGAAGAAACGGGTTAAACTATTTACGTATCCATGTGGGTGGACTTTCCCTCCATGACACTGATTTAAGGCTTTTTTTTTTTTTTTCACTGTTTATGCTACGGGATAACACCAAGAAATACGTAGTTCCGCGGCGAGAACTTTCTAAATCAGAGCCCACTGGAAAGTAAGTACGGCTTCGAAGTGCATTTGCGGAATCTGCAGAGGAGACTCACCCTGGGGGCCGGGGAACAGACGCACGGTGAGGGCATCGGGGAGGGCACACACCCGCCCGGGCACAGGAGGGAAGGATCTTGAAAGCTACCAAAGGACGGGCATGAGCACGAGCGGTCACGAGCACGAGCCCGGGAAGGAGTTCCTGCCTTCGCAGTAAGCCAGAGAACCGGGATCGGCGGGGCCAAGGGAGAACCTGTCCTGTCTACAACCCGCCCCAAAGGGTAAAGTGGAGCCAGTAGGACACTTGCCCCAGGGCGCTTCTCCCAGCAAGACTGCCTTTGCGATCACCCCTCACGTGCTGGAAGCAGTACGAGCCGAGCCGAGTCAGACCAGCTTCAGCGGAACTTAGTGGATAATTACTGAGGGACTGTTCTCCACCGTTCTCATCTCCAGGGCAGCGGGATTCAGAGGAGGGCCTGCCTGCTGAGATTAAGGGGGCAGCAAACCTGGAACCACGAGTGATCACCAGGTCGCCGGGACACCCCATGATCACCGGGTCAAGAGAACGTAGCAGGTTTTTCAACGAACATGCGGGAAACAAATTAAGGTCCATCCCTTCTCTCCGGGTCAATGCTGAGGGGCTGCCTGTGACAGGAGGACCCACCAGAGGGGCTGACAGGTGACGGAAGGGGTAACATGGGGGCCAGAGCAGTGCCTCTGAGTGCCAACCCCAGGAGGAGTGTCCACTTTCAGTGGGGAACCAAGAAAGACCTCTCAGGGCTTGAAAGCCTCCAGGGGAAACACAGTCCCAACAGCCTGGATGAGACGTTCCGGGACGCAGTTTCCGGATGCCTCTCTGGTCAGTGAGGACATGGAAAGAGTGCCGGCTCACAGAGGTGAAAGCAGGAGCCTAGAAACCGTCATTCTCCTCTTTATTGGCCGTGCCGCCTTCACACCGGCATGCACGCGAGACTCCCTGCGAGTGTTTCTGTAGACCGCTGGCTGGCCGCTGGTCCCTGACCCGCTGTGTCCCGGGACTCTGCTGGCTCCTCTGGGGACACCTCCTTCCGCCGGCAGGTTTCGGCTCCAGCCCACGCGGGGGACGGGCGGGTGCCGGGTCGGCTCCAGCCCACGCGGGGGACGGGCGGGGGCCGGGTCGGCTCCAGCCCACGCGGGGGACGGGCGGGTGCCGGGTCGGCTCCAGCCCACGCGGGGGACGGGCGGGTGC